>NC_142090.1:58616475-58918544 GCF_054644295.1 Miniopterus natalensis | reverse complement strand
AAGGAGAGAACCTAGGTAACCTTTTTTTTTCCTATCCTCACTTGAGGATTTTTTAAAAATTGATTTTAGAGAGCGAGAAAAAAAAATCAACATGTGAGAGAAATATCAATCAGTTGCCCCCCTTCCTGCATGTGCCCTAACTGGGGAATCAAACCTGCAACCTTTTTGGCTTGTAGGAGGGACAACACTCCAATCAACTGATCCACCCAGCCAGGGCCTAGATAATCTTGAATGTGATGATGACTTTTTAGCTACAACACAAAAGGTACAATTCACAATAAAAAGAATAAGCTACACTTCATTAAAATTAAAAACTGCTCTCTGAAAAACAATGACAAGAAAATTAGAAGGCAAGCCATGGACAGGGAGGAAATATTTGCAAGACACATCTGATAGACGACTGTTATCCAAAATATACATCACCATACTATTGTCTGTGTCCATGGGCTATGCATGTGTGTTCTTTGGCTAAATTCTTCACCTTCTTTCATCCAGCCCCAACCCCAACCCCACCCCCACCTCCGCATCCATCCCCATCCCTTCTGACCTCTGTTAGTCTGTTCCATGCAAAATATACAAAGAACTCTTAAAGCTCAACAATAAGAAGGCAGCCTGACTTTAAAAACAGGCTAAAGACTTAACAGCCACCTCACCAAAGAAGATATACAGGTGCCAATAGTACTTTAAAAGATACTATAATTCTTACATCACGAAGGAAATTCAAATTAAAATGAGATACCACTACATGCCTATTAGAATGAACAAAATCTGGAACACTAAAGTAAACTATGGACTTTTAGTGATTATGCTGTGTTAATGAGTATTCATCAACTGTAACAATGTACTACTCTGGTGAGTGATGTTGACAAAGGAAGAGGTCATGCATGTGTATGGGTGAAGGAGACCTAAGAAATCTACGTACCTTCCACTGAATTTTGCTGTGAACCTAAAAAGCTCTAAAAAAAAAATTTTAAACCATAAAAAATACTTGAATCCTAATCTTTGTGTTAATCCCTCTGCATTTGTTTCCTTAACCATACAATGGACATGAGTTATTGTGAGAAATAAAACTAAGTATTTAGCACAGTGTGTAATACAGAGGGCATTTAATAAATGTGTGTACTTTCCTACTTTTTTCTTTTCTGAAACCTTTTTCTGCTTGCTTAATAGTTCATAACTTTAGGATGGTTGAAAGAGTTCAAAATCTGACCACCAGATAAGTGATGAATGACTGTCGAAATTCAAGCTGTAAGACAATTTCCAAGAAGTGTCTAATCACTACCTCAATTTTTGAATAGTCCTGGAAACTAAAGTTAAACTAAACCAATATACACATGGCATTAAAACAAAGCAAACAAGCCCAGCTGGGCATGGCTCAGCAGCTGAGCATCGAACTACAATCCAGGAGATCATGGTTCGATCCCCAGTCAGGGCATATGCCCAGGTTGTGGGCTCGATCCCCAGTGGGGGTCACGCAGGTGGCAGCCCACTGACTCTCATCATTGATGTTTCTATCTCTCTCTCCCCCTCTCCCTTCCTCTCTCTTTGAAATCAATAAAGATATATTTTTTAAAAAAACAACAAATACAACACAAACAAAAAGACAAGGAAATATATGCCAGGCATACCCTAAAATGAGACAAATCTGTATTAGCCTATTATGTCCACAAAGTTAAGGAATCTGAATAATATTAAATGAGATTCCTATAATTTACAGAAAACTCATAGATGAAGACCATCAACAGGGTTATAAGGATGAGTGGCTGATAAACCTAATATCACAAGTCTACTTAAATAATCTGTCTATAAATAACACACACATACACCCATATACAAACACCCACACATACATATAGCATGTAAGTGTGTGTATACCAGATTATGATATATAAAATTACTTCTTGCCCGGCCGGGCGTGGCTCAGCGGTTGAGCGCTGACCTAGGATCCAGGTGATCGGGGTTCAATTCCCAGTCAGGACACATGTCCAGGTTGCGGGCTCAATCCCCAGTCAAAGGCGTGCAGGAGGCAGCCGATCAATGACTCTCTCATCACTGATGTTTCTATTTCTCTCTCCCTCTTTTCCTCTCTCTGAAATCAATAAAGATACATTTTTTAAAAAATTACTTCTTACTACAGGTTATAGTTTAAAAAAAGTAACAGATGTTGTCTAGGGTAACTCCTGAGAGGTACACAGAGACTCTTGTACACTGATGCTTGTTTTGGCATTATATACAATTGCAGGGCTTGGCATCAAGCAAGCTCCACTATAGCATGAAATTGGCCGAGCAATTTCACTGTGAACTCCAACTGCAGAATGTTTAGGTCTATTCCTTTAGTCTAAATGGAGGAAGGGAGCTGGCGGAGCTCTCAACATTTAGTCTATATACTTCAACTTAATCCCATTTCCAGAATGGTGCATCACCCACAGTCTGTCCCTGTGCTTCTGGCACAGTGTGTCCAGCTAATACACTGCCTGTTTTCTTCCAGAACAGAAGAGCAATAGCTTAACTACACAGAATGGGGTAGAAGATCTGGCTAATTTTACTCCTCATAAAAATTTTCAATCTCTGCTTTTTTTAGCCACATCCCATACTTCTTCATTCAGAGTTATCCGTGCCTTCAATACCTGGTTGTTGTTTCCTTGGTGCTCTTTAGCACGTATCAGCTTGCTTTTCTTTCTCCTTTAACAATTGTAGAATTAGGTTTGGACTTTGCTTAATCAGTTTAGTTTTGCAGTTGCCTTTTGTTTGTGTGCTCTCTAGCTTTCAAAACTTTTTGAAGTCTTTTGACTGCTGTTACCTCCTCTCTTACTCTCTTGACCTTAACATACAATTTTTTTTCCCAGTCCTCACCTGAGGATAAATTTTCCATTGTTTTTCAGAGAGAGTAAAAGTGGGAGAGAGAGAGAGAGAGAGAGAGAGAGAGAGAAAAACATTGATGTGAAAGAGACACATCGATTGGTTGCCTCCCACAAGTGCCCCGGACTGGGGCCAGGGATCAAGCCTGAAACCAAGGTACGCGCCCTTGACTAGAATCGAACCTGAGATCCTTCAGTCTGCAGGCCGAAGCTCTAACCACTGAACCAAACTGGCTAGGGCTTAAGGTAAAATTTTGGCATCACATAAAATTTACCATTTTTATCATTTTTAGGTGTAAGTTCAGTGGCATTAAGTACATTCAAATTGTTGTGCAACCATCACCAACATCCATCTCCAGAACCTTTTCATTTTCCCAAACTGAAGAGTCTGTACCCATTAAACGAGTCTGTCCCCATTTCTCCCTCCCCCAGCTCCTGGCTACCTCCATTCTATTTTCTGTTTCTATAAAGTTGTGTGGTTTGTTTTTTAATTCACTTTTCCAAAATGAAGATCTGTCTCCTTCATTCAGTTTTATGACAGATACTTTGATCATCTTTGCCTCTTCATTTCTCTGTTCTTCCTTTCTGGAACTCCTATTATTTGGATAATGGATTTCCTAACTATATATTCTAATTTTCGAATCTTTCTCTCATGTTCTACCTCTTTCCCCTTTTTGTTCTACTTTCAGGGAGATTTTATTAGGCTTATCCTCCATCTAGTCTACTGAATTTAAATTTCAGCAATCATATTTTAATTTCCATACCTCTTTCTTCTCATCTGGTTGTCCCTTTCCCTACACTAACTTATTTTTTTGCATCATGGATATAACATCTCATCTCTATGAAGATACTGATCTTTTCAAAACTTTTGTAGACTCAACATAGTTAGGTCAATTCTCCTCAAATTGAGCTACAGAATTAATGCAATTACAATAAAAATCTGAGCAGGACTTTTATAGATATAGACAAGCTGGTTCTAAAACTTATATGGAAAGGCAAAGGAACTAGAATAATTTAAAACAATTTTTAAAAGAATACATTGGAGGAAAAACACTAACTGATTTTAAGACTTACTCTAAAGCCAAAATAATTAAGACAGTGTGGTACTGGCAAAGAGACAGACACACAGATTCACGGAACAGAAAACAAAGTCCGGAAACAAACCCATACAAATATGGTCAATTCATCTTTAACAAAAGTACAGAAGCAATTCAATAAAGAAAAGAGAGGGTTTTTTTTAACAAATGGTTTTGGGACAACTAGACATCCACATTCATGGGGGGGGGGAGGGGGGAAGAACCATGACCTAAGGTATAAGGACAACTTACACAAAATTAACTAAATATGGTTCACAGATCTAAAAGTGAAACTTAAAACTTTAAGAAGAAAACACAGGAGAAAATCTTCATGACTTGGGATTAGGCAAAGAATTATTAACATGACACCAAGAACATGTTCTACTAAAGAAAAAAAATTGATAAAGTAGACTTTATTAAAAAATCTTTGCTCTGTAAAAGACAATGTTGTTAACACAAGACTGAAAAAGCAAACTACAAACTGGGAGAAAATATTTACAAATCATATATCTAATAAAGGAAATAACACAAAGTGGATGAACCTCAAAGGCATTATACGGAATAAAAGAAGACAGTCTCAAAGGGTTACATACTGTGTGATTCCATTTACATGACATTTTTGAAAAGACAAAACTACTACTAGTGGCGAACAGACAGACCAATGAGTGCTAAGGGTGCGGGGTGGAAGAGGGTGTGATTATAAAGGGATAAGACAACAGAGTTTTTTGGAGTGACAGAACTGTTCTGTATTCGATTATGATGATGATTACATACCAATTTATAATGTATTAACATTCATAGAACTGCATTCTAAGAAAAGTCAATATAACTATTAAATTTAAAATATTTCCTCTATGCTCTGATTATCAAAAAATCATCTAGGTATCCCCTCTATTCATCTGTTTCAGCCTCTCTATCATATATTTGCCTATTCACATATTCGGATTCTGTTACTGAGCAATCACTATGTGTCAAGAAAAACACAACACAAAGACACTTTTCTATTAGTTCTATTTCCTTTCTCTTACTTAAACAGTAAGTCATAATACAAATACATTTATTTTTCTATCAGATTCTACTTCCTGTTTCTAAGTGAAAGATCATTTCAGAATCATAAGCTTATCTGATGTTAGCCACTCTTCTACTGCTAAATAACTATAGCCCTTAACTAAAGAAACTGGTTTAGAATCTGGAGACATTTTACTATTTTCCTGTCCCTCAATGCTATCCTACTGATTTAATCTAAAAAACATGCTATTACAAAGAAATTTCAGAAGTGAACCTATCCTACAGGCACTGTGTAATACCTTCCACCTATCCTACAGGCACTGTGTATTATATGATGAAAGATATCATTTCTAATGTTCTTTGTGCTTAAAGTCAAGCATTAAGAAAACTGGCAAACACTGTGTGTGGTCTGTTGCCACGTCTGCAAAAGCATCTTCTTGCGATGAATAATTTATACTTTAGAGTACTGCCCTCCTCAAACACCCTACCAGAAGCTGTTCTAATAATGAAGGGAATTTCTCCCTTAAATCCCTTGAACAAATGTACTAAACAAAAACTTAATATAAGGTAAAGGCGGAAGAGATGCAAACTGAAAGGAAATACACAGTTCACTGTGGTAGCACTGCTATTAAGTCAAAGGACACTAATTAAAGACAAATTCTAAAAGAAGATTAAAGCCTTTAACAACATGATTGTTTCAGTTTTTAGTTCACCGATTTTATAAAAAAGTCATACTCCTTTAGAGATCAAAGGTCTACAAATGCTTTCCTACATTATATTTCAATATATTTTTATTTACCCAGCAGCTGTTCCACCCTTCTCTGGTAAGAGCAATCTAAATTTTCTGGAGAAACCCCCTCCCACCACAATCAGGACATGGTTTAGACAGGGCTGACACCACTCCAGGGGTGAGCATAAGGCCAAATCTGGCTAATCAGTGTTTTCTATTACCCTAACCACAGTGATTGGTTTATCATCCAAACTGGACCACTGATTCAATTCTAGGACTTTTGTTTGAGGGACCAAGAATGAAGACAGACATGTAACTCATCATGTTTTATAGCATGTGCTTTTCCCCATTACCACTGGCCCATAGCTACCTGGATTAAGGAAGGATGGACACCTGATCCAAAGTGAACCTTTTAGGCAAACCAGTAGCTGTTGCCTATTACAAGGTCTGGTTCAAGAGTATCCCACAGAGAAGGCTCTATATTGAACAGTCACTAATTTAACCAATCAGATTCTTTCTCACACAGAGTTTGAAGGTATGGGAAAGAAAGAACAAGAATGAACTGGGCTTTCATACTTTATCATTTCTCCTCAACCCTCCACAACCCTTCCCTCCTAGATCTACCCTCTTAGGGATCCACTCTTATCTCATGAACAAAGCAGAAGCATACAGAAGGAATGCCTTCATTTTCTCATAGTCAATCTTATAAACTAACTAGCATTTGCATTAATTTTTCTCTTCTTTTCTTCCTGTTAGGAGGAAAGTGCATCCCTTTCAAAGCAAAGGCAAATGTTCTATTTATGCTATAGGTCCCTTCCTTTTCAAAAACATTTCCTTCCTTTTCAAAATCTATGTTCCTTCATTTACCTTATCCCATCCCTAAAATCTAGAGAATGATCTAGGCCTAGATTACTTAATGAACATGCAAACATGTCTATTATTTTCCATCATTAAAACATCTCCTCCCTTAAAGGATGGTGTTCTCAATAAATGTTTGGTCAACTGCATCCACACGGGGGGGGGGGGGGGGGATCTTGAATCCTACCTAAAGCCCCACACAAAAATCAAATTTGAGATGAATTACAGATCTAAATGTGAAAAGCAAAACAATAGTGGTTTCAGGAAAAAACAGGGCAACATCTTCGTGACTATAGGGAAAGCAAAATTATCTCAAACAAGACACTGTTAACATCAATTTACTTTACATCCATAATGTTGTCATTTCCCCCAAAATTGTTTCAAATCTCTAATTTTTAAAAAAAATTATACACATAATTAGGTTTTCCCTCTGCCACAATCCTTCTCTACTTTCCTCTTCCAGAAAAACGACTACCTTGAAATTGGTTTTTTCCCCCCCATTCATTTTGAGAGAGGAGAAAAAGGGAGGGAGAGGGAAACATCAACTGGTTGCCTCCCTTACTCACCCCTACAGGGGATCAAATCCACAATCGAGGTATGTGTCCTGACTGGGAATTGAACCCATGACCTTTTGGTGTATGGGATGACGTTCCAACCAACGGCCAGGGCAAAGTTGGTTGTGGGTTTTTTAAAAATATGTCTATTGATTTCAGAGAGAGGAAGGGAAAGACAGAAACATCAATGACGAGAGAGTCATTGATCAGCTGCCTCCTGCACAGCACCTGCAACCCAGGCATATGCCCTGACCAGGAATCGAACCTCGATCTCCTGGATCCTAGGTTGATGCTCAACCTCCGAGCTATGCTGGCTGGGCTGTTTGGCTTTTTTTAAAATGTGGAATAATCTAGCTATTCATCAGCAGAACAGCTAAAATGATGGTTAATCATTCAATGGAATACTATGTAGTAGCTAAAAACATACACAAAAAAATCTGTATGATCATTGTCTAAAGCAATGGTTTTTTAAATCCAATCAACATGTAAACTTTTAAGTACGTAGTTTTATACTTCTTTGTATTTTCCATAGACAGGAGTTAAGACACTCAAGTAGAAAAATACAGAGCCCAAATATAATATTTAAAGTCATATTTGTCCTGGATTTTCTTGGAGGTGTTTACTGAACCCATAAAAAGCAGTGTAATTCTGAACACATCAGAGTAAGCAATTTATATCTAATCCCTCTATGCATTTTGCTGACGATAAGAATAACTATAAGCTAGGACTCAATTCATCATACTCAGGCATTTTGTCAGCCTTTTAAAAAAAATTTTATACTAACTTCTAAATAAAAGTACAAAATTTGAAAAAGGTGTTGAGAGTAACGCTTCTTCCCCATTCCTAATGCTTTCTTCCATTTGCAAAGAGCTCAATGGGTATCTTACTCTGACCTTCATCTACCTCAGGGATATTAGCAAATCAGGGGAAAGACTGCATATGCTTACTGTTTTGACCTCTCAACTGGTTTGGAACCCAGGGAAGAAAGAGAAGTCCTTTCAAGCCTCAAGAAAACATCAGGTTTCTTAAAACATCTTTTAAGGAAGGTGAGAAACATAAGTTTTACCCCTTTAAACAAAGTACCACTGATCCTCATGAAAATGAAACTTCCAAAAATGACTGCAAAATTATACTATATAAACATACGCTATAAAGAAAACAATTCCCATCAATGGATTACCTTTGCTCTTTGAAGAAATGCAACTTGCAGGTTTAATATCACAGGGTTAAATTTCAGATGGTGTTGTTAATGACAATATTTAACAACAACATGAACAATACACATGGCAGAAGTGGACTGTAAAAAGGCCAGAAGCCTATAAGGAGATGTCCATGGAAAAAATCTAATCCTGTGGTTTTCGTACTTTCTGTCATTTAATCTGTACAATAATCCCACCTGCATTTTAAAATAAAGAGACATAGGCTTTGGGAGTTTAATTATTTTGGAAAGGCCTATGGTATAGTTAGAAAATTCTGAAGACAAACTTCTGTTTGAATCCTGGTTTGAACACTTACTTGCTTATGAGCTACTTAAAAATTTTGAGACTTCCCCCACAGTAATAGTAGACAATTAAGCCTTCATTGCTGCACTTTTATAAAACAGGGTGGAAAATATATATAAAATACACTCGATATCTGCCAAACAGTAAGTACCCAGTATAACGTAGCCATCATCATTACTACTAACTTGCCTAGAATCAGTTATCCTTTTAAAAAAATACTTAATGAAATTATATACAGAAAGTTTAAAATTGGAATATATATAGAAAAATATAAAGAAGAAAATAAAAAGATGACTATAATCTTTAAATCCTGGAATAATCATATTGGCATAATTTCTTTCTATATGTATAAAGCCTTCTTTTAAGTGCAGAACTGGATTGTGCTGCATAATAAAGTTGGAATTTATTCTTTTGTACTTAACTTTTATCATGAGCATTTTCCCATTTGATTAAATATCCCTTGCACACATCATTTTAATACTATCAAAGTCTGACATACAAATAATAATTTAGTCCTTTACTGCTTTACATAAGTTGGTTCTAATTTATCCATTATTATGGGTAAACTTATAAGTATTTTTGAACTTGTGCTTTTTATAAGCCATGCAGTAGGATCTGTTTTCTCAGAGAAGCCCCTATCTATTACTATACACGTTGACATTCAAGTTCTGGTTTGCCTCTGGAAGAAAGATTTCATTTATACTTTATATATCTTTAGCTACTGATATTGAATCCTAGCATTAAGTACATTCCATTGCCACAGTGACAAAACATAATTAAGGTTAAGGGCTACCCCATGTTTACTGTTTGCTTTCCAAGCCACAGACTCAGTCTGAGAATGGAAACTCTCCAACATCAGAAACAAGAACCTGAGTCCTATGTATTTGACTTAATGTTTTTAAATTTCCTTTATATTCCATATATCTTAATGAAGTAATGAAGGACAAAAATATAATAACTAACATCTAAAAAAGACAGAAAAGACTGAAATTTGAGCCATTTATGCTTCCCTGCATCCTGAAGAAATGGCAACAGGATGAACATAAGTGCTGTAGTGACTCTTTTTCAAATTGAAAAATTAGGAAATGATTCAAAACACGATCCAATAATTTGGAACAATACCTAAAATGAAAAATTCAAAGAGTATGACTTCCACAGCAAGTACATAAAATTCCAGTCTTCTCAGGCTAAGAGAAAAAGAAGTTTAGTAAGACAGCAAGGTGCCTTTGTGGGACCTAACTGCTCCAATTAAGGTAGTTATTAAGTACTAGCTACATTAAAACCTACAAAACTCAAATACAAAACAAGACCACGTACTCTCAACCCATGTTTTTTACAAGGGGAAGTAGATATTGACCTTTTTGGAGAATATAAAGCTATGGGATAAAGTTGTAAATCATGATAGTCATCTAGAGGCAAGATGCATACCAAAACATTACTGTGACTACTAGGAAACACCACATTCAATGACAACAATTAATAACTTCATATACGTTACAGAAAATTAAAGGACGTTCAATTATTTCCCTAAATAACACATGAACTTAGGAACTGGAATTTTTGCCAGGGGAAGTATGTTGCAATAAAATCAGTCAGTTATTTCAAATTAAAAATAGAGGCATAGAATATGTCATTTTTAGAAAAAGGGAGAAGCAAAATAACAGGCTAGAAGTCAATGACTGGTAGCCTATGCTAGAAGCACATGGCTGTCAGGTGTATTTCTCAGAAGAAAGGCATACTCCTCTAGGCAGATAAAATAAATTCATGCAACAAGTATTTATTAGGTACCTACCACGTGTCAGGCATTATTCTAGGTGTAGGAGAATAAAGCAGGAACAAAATAAAAGAAAACCACTGTCCCCATGGGATTTACACATTCGATATTCAATACTATAAGGTGTTATTTAAAAAAGAATAATAATAGAGCCAGAAAGAAGATAGGAGCGTTTTGAGATGTCATAATTTTTAAAAGAATGGTTACAGAAGGTGACATCTGAGTAAAGGAGGTAGTGAGCCATGTGATATCTAGGGGAAAGAGTATTCCAGGTAGAGAAAATGGCCAGTGAACAGGAGCATGCCCAAGGCCCTGGCCAAGTAGCTCAGCTGGTTAGAGCGTCGTTCTGATACGTCAAGGTTGCAGATTCAATCCCCAGTTGGGGCATATACAAGAATTAACCAATGAATGCATAAGTAAGTGGAACAACAAATCAATCTCTCTCTCTCTCTCTCTCTGAAAAATCAATTTAAAAAAAAAGGGGGGGGGGGAGCATTCCCTATGTGTCCAAGGAACAGAAAGGAGCCAGTGGTACATAATGTAGAGTGAGGAAGAAAGCAGTATCTGAAGTCAAGAGAAGTGATGAGGGCAGGGGGCTGTTTAGGGGCTGTAAATCACTCGGCTTTTACTCTGAGTGAAAAGGAAAGCCACTAGAGGGTTTTTAGCAAAGGAATGAAATGACCTTACACTTAACAGGATTCCCCTGGTTGCCTGTCTAAGGAGACTAATGAGGGTGGCAGCAAGGCTAGAAACAAGGAGACTATTTAGGAAGAGGCTACACTAATCCAAGTAAAAGATGATAGTAGCTTGGACCTGGGAGGTTTCAGTGGAGATGGCGCATCTGTGATCAGATTCTGGATGTACTCTGAACATAAGAACCGACAGAATTTGCTGACATCTTGGAAGTAGGCACTGAGAAAAGGGAAAAGATAAGAATGACTCTAAGTTTCTTGGCCTGAGCACCTGGAGGGATGGAGTTACCATCACTGAAAGGGGAAGATTGTAGGAAGTAAGGTGTGAGTGGGAAGGGGAAGACCTGCTTGTTTTTTTAACATGTTACACTTGAGGGGCCTACTAGATATCAGGTAGCCCAAAGGATGTACAAATCTGAAGCTAAGGCAAAAGGTCTGGGCTAGAGATATAATTTGGAAGTTGGCAATGTAGAGATTTTATACTTTTTGTGTAAGAAACTTAATGTTAAGATATAAAGCCACTGATGTTGGCCCTAGCCAGGTAGCTCAGTTGATTAGAGCGTCGTACCAATATGCCAAAATTGCAGATTCCATCCCTGGTCAGGGTACATACAAGAATCAAGCAATGAATGCATAAATAAGCAGAATAAATCCGTTTCTCCCTCTTTCTTTCTCTCTCTCTCTCTCTCCCCCCCCCTCCTCCCTCCTTCTCAACTCAATAGATACAAATGTTTTTAAAAAGCTACAGATGTTTTCCACATTTTTCCAATTTTGAAATACTGAGATCTTTCTCCTATCTAATCCAGTCTACTGAATTATAAATTATTTAGTATATGTATATGTGTGTGTGTGTGTGTGTGTGTGTGTTAAACAGGAATACAAAAATTAGAAGCCAGAAATCCAACTGGAGAGAAAGAAGTATAAACAAAAACTACACCAAGGATAAAGGGTATGAATAAGGAAGGTGATGAGAGGAATCATGAATAAAACTTTTAGGTTACAAATTGGCATACTGACATTATGGTACGTACTGTATTTAAAATTGGTCCTTGATGTGTGTTTGATGCTACCTAGGTTAAATTTAAGGGCACGAAATTCCTAATGAAGAGAGGTCTCTTTTATATTATATTCTGGATAAAAGGTAGATGAGAGAAGCTCCTGAGTAAATGGACCTAAACCCTGTTTTTCCCCACTTTAATCCATCCTGCACCTGACTGCTAGATTAATTTTCCTATGTCAATGCAACGTTGTTTTTACCTTTTTATGAGATAAGGTTTGGAATTATAGATTAATTTCATTCATTTTATTATTTCCCCTATCAGAGACCCTCATCTAAAGAACTCTGAACACAGAAAAATTATTTGAGGAACTATTTTTTCAGTTTTCCCAAAGCTTGTATACAACAGGTACCACACTAGAGGCGTAAGAGAGAAATAAATTAATTTCATACAATAGATACTAGCAACTCCAGAAGCATGTGGGAACGTGCTAGAAATGAGACTCTCAGGTTCCATTCGACTTACTGAATCAGAAACTTTGGGAGGGGCCCAGCAATTGTGTGTTTATAATCCCCCTCCCAGTGATTCTGACAGATGCTAAACTTTGGGAAGCTTGGAACATTAAGTCTCCATTTTTTCAAGAAATGTCAGATGAAAAAGGCTACTAGGCTATAAAATCCTTGATCATAGGAATCTTATTATTTTTCATTTTCAACTGCCTAACATACCTAGCATTTAACCCACATTCAAATTGTTTTTGAACAGTTAAAAAATCATAACTACCCCTCCTTCCAAATTTCCTTGTTCTTCCTCATTCTGTGATACCAAGGTATCAGCCCAACCTTTATCCCTCCTTCCTATTCCTCCCTATTCTATACGAATAGTAATGTTCTTCCAATCAGAATATCATATCCTAACTTTTTAAGTAATTCTGTGGATGCCATGTCAAGTCACATTTCAGAGCAAGAAGAATCCTCAGAAGATTATCTATCCAAGTGTATCAACTTACAGTTGAGAAAACTGAGCCCAGAGAGATCACATGGCAAGCACGTCCTTACAAAATTAGAGTCACCAAAGAATAAAATTATTATCTCTAGCCATCTTTATTTTATTTTGCCTGAGTCAAAACTGATAGTTTAACAGAGTAACAATGGAAAAAAGGCCCTTAACATTAATAAGAATGCTATTCAGCTATCTAGTGATATGGGCATGCTATGACAGTCTTGTCCTCCACAGTCCCATCAGTTCAATATTAAGTTTCCCAGAAACTAACCTCAAGACTATTTACAACTACTTAATTCAGATAATGAGGCAATTTTTCTGACCACCATTTTCCTTCCTGGTTATACTCCAACAGAGAAATTTTTGCCTGGAGAAAGCCTGGAGCTCCTTAGATACTTTGTGTCCCAGGCTGAAAACCTTTTTAATGTTACTCCAATCTTATTTCACAAAGGTTCTGAGGAAACTGATGAGCAACATACTGATAAACAAGTGTGGTGGAAGGCAGCACAGTATACATGGAAACAATATGTGCTTTGGAGCCATGAACATCTTCCGCGTTCAAGTTTTAATTCTAGTCTTTACTTGCCCTCATTTTATAGGACAGAAGCCATAATATTAGTACACTGCATCATATTGTTGATATCTAGTCTTTTATATCTAGTTAAAGTACTAACTCCATGAGAATAGGAACTACTTTCTATACCTCTGTATCCCCCCACAAACACATTATATTCACATAGGTACTCAATAAATATTTAACTAATATGGACTAGATTTTAATACATCAGATACACTTCCTATCTAACAGGTGCCCTTGTTTCCAGATCTCACTCCCAAGAGCACCTCCCCCCACCCCTCACCATCTAATACTGTAATGAAATGTTTAATCTGCTTCCCCATTGTTAAAACTTCTTGAGGACAAGGATCACATAATATTCAGTTTTATACTGGCATATAAAACACCTTTAGTATTTCAACTAGTTTAACTTTATCAAGTCTGATCTTGTCCAATTCCATTTTAAAACCTTCCCAAGGCTCCCAGCCCTTAAGGACTTAAGTTAGAAAAGTCCCTGCCAAGACCATAATTTATCTCATCACTGCCTATCTCTGATAACTCCAACCCACCTGTGAACTACTAAAGCTCCTGGAATGTTCTTACCATCCCCCTACAAGTTCCTCCCCAACAGGCTAACTCCTACTAGTCACTCAGCTTAGAAGCCATTTTTCTATCAAGTTTCCTGATCATAGTTCCTCAACCCTCAACTAACTTGGTTAGATATCCTGCCTCCCTAACTTGATAATATACTCACTCACCATCTAATACTGTAATGAAATGTTTAATCTGCTTCCCCATTGTTAAAACTTCTTGAGGACAAGGATCACATAATATTCAGTTTTATACTGGCATATAAAACACCTTTAGTATTAATTACTGAACATAATGATAAAGTCCTATGTTCTCAACAACATTAGTTTTCAATTTGAGGATATAATCATGTTTATTCCCTGTTTGCTTATAAATAACTCTGGGGGAGGGGGACCATGGCTGCCCAAGCAGTTAAAGAAAAAGATTCTTAGGCCTTATTCTGCACACATATTTATTATAACACAGAAAGAAAAATCAGCTTTATTTTTTTTCAAAGAACAGAAGATATTTCACAAGAACTTTCTATTATGGGGGACTTGCTTTGTCTTGGCCCCATCCCCAAAGCTTACAGTCACCAAACCAGATTGATTCTCAGTTAAAACAAGGAGAGCCATGGATGATGAAAGAAGAAATAGAAATAAGTTGCTGCTCACCCTGGAATGCCATCCTGGGACCAAGAGGTGAGAAATACCCGCTATGATGACCAAAGACAAATGAGTCTGCATTTCTGATAGCATCATGAAACCACCATACCATGCTGGACAGCCTACCTCTAATTTCTCATTACTTAAGGAAAATGAACCACCCAATTTGTTAATACCACTATTTTAAAATCATCTTTCCTAACTGATAGGAAAGTTAACACAAAGCTAGAAGAAAATTTAGGAAAAAGTTACTAAAACCTAGAATGGAGAATGATATTCTCATCAGAAGCCGAACAAAAAAAGACAGACATTAATGATTATATGAAACACAAAAAAAGAAAGTATGGTAAATAATACAATAAACTAAGACAAAAGCAAAAGACAGACTGACAAAACATATTTGCAAACAAAGCCAAAGGATTTTATCTATAATATATCAAAGAGAACCAACAAATTGATAAGGAAAAATACTCCAACAGAAAAAATGAGTAAAGATACGAATAAGCAATTGAGAGAACTAAAAAACAAAAGGACCAACAAATATATCAAAAGATGCTCAGCTTTACAAGTAGTTAGGAAAACGCAGAATTAAGTACCATCAGAAACATTTTTATACTCATTCCATTGTCAAAGAAAAGCATCAGTGATAGTGAGCTTATGGAGGAAAGTTACTCTCAGACATTAATGATGGCAATAAGAATTGTATCAACACTTCTGGAAAATAATCTGGCATTATTTATTAAAATTAAAATGGTATATACTGTGTACAAGATACTCGCTGCAATCTTGTTCATAATAGAAGACTAGAGACAATCAAATGTCCAAGATAAACAGGTATGGTTTCAGATATCTATTGCTACAGAACAAACCATGCCGAACTCAGTGACTCAGAACAATGTTATTTCTCACAATTGTGTAGGTTGGCTGGGTGGTTTCGTAGCTGCTTTCACCTCTGGTTCCTCTGCAGGTACATTCAGCTAAAGGGTCAGCTGAGCGAGTAGGTCCAAAACAGCCCACTTTCATGTCTGTTGGTTGACAATGACTGTCAACTGGAACGTCCTGGTTCTCTTCCAGAATACCTCTAATCCTCTTACAGGCTAGACTAGCTTCTTTAAAAGGCAGTTGCAGAAAAGCATTCTTTGAAGGCCTCTTAAGGACCAAGCTCCAGAACTCATACATCATTTCCACCATATTTATTGGTCAAAGCAAATCACAAGGCCAGCCAACACTCAAGAGATGGAGAAATAGATTCCACCTCTAGATAGAAGAAGCAGCAAAATCACATCGCAGAGGGGAATGTATACCAGGATGAGGGGAATTTAAGGTCATTACTCATTTTACCACAGGTCAGTAGGTGTGTGGATGTGTGTGTGTGTGTGTGTGTATGTGTGTCTGGATGTATATACACACATGCACACACAGAACGGAATACAATATAGTTGTTAAAAAACAAGATGTAGAACATTTACTACAGTGTGCTATCATTTGTGTGTGGGGAAGTTATGTATATATATTTCATCACATATATGTATGTTTATAAATCCTTGGTAATATAATTAAAAATTAACTAATGAAATACTGAGCCATGCAAAAGTCAGCATGCTGGCTGAGGATGCAGGGCACTCAGGGCAAGTTAGGAAGGCCAGCAGAAGTGTGAGCCAACTGGCCCACAGCCAAGAATAATGGGGTGCTGTGTGGGGATATGGACTTGCAAAGAGCTGTGAACCCTGTGAGGAGTTGTGAACCAAAAAAGAGGCACAGCCAGCAGACCCAGCAGTCAATGATACAGGGCAGTTAGAGGAAGATACAGGGTTATCTACATGGCAGGGAAAATGGTAACATACTGAGCAAGTAAGTAAAACAGCTGGGCAAATGATAACCATATTGAGCCTAATGTGAAGACAAGTTTCTTACTGCCAGAGAAGGCATTTATAAACATGGAAAGGAGGAAGGCTAGAAAGAAGCCTGGGGAACTGGACTGGAATTGGAAGTATAGAAACATAACTTATGGTTCTGTAATATATATACACAGGCATAGAAATAATTATGGATGTATATGAGTGCATTATATATACATACCATACTTACATACTCATACATTTCCTAGTTCCTGTAAGGAATGACACCCCAGTAACAATGAGCACACTAAGCCCCTAAATCTTTGTTTTTAAATACCATCTTTTATAAAAAGAAACAACCCCCAAATAGGGCTCCTTGGAGAAATGGCTGAGACCAGGACTAGACCAGGCAAAGTACAAGATGAACCAGGAACAACATGTTCTGCCAGAAATGCACAATGAATGAGACGGTCACATGATAAATAGGCATAGGAGCCAGCTTACAGAGGTTTCCTGTGGCTAAATCAGGGACAATGTAAACAGCAAAATAAATAATAACAGTAATAAATCACAACACACTAAATAAAACTGAAAACTGTCAGTCCTTACAAATTTAATAAACAAATAAATAATTAGGGAGAAAGGAAAGTTCTACCTTACCAAAAAAATAACAATACACGTAGAAGGAATAATACAAGGAGAGAACTGTCATTGGCAACTATCATAAAAGTGGAGAATTAGGGTGGGAGTCATCACTGACATCCACATAAGGCTAGTGAGCAGAAGTGTGATGAGAGAAAGGATGCTGGCATAATTTTGGAATACCTCTCCACAAATACTGATGAAATACAAAAGTAAGCCAACATGACCAAGGTGTTAATCACCAGTAGCGGCAGGGTTTGACACTGTATACCTCTGGACTAGGTTCACTGAAATGGGCACAGCCCAATTTCTGTGGTATTCCTACCAGAAATGCAGGACCTGACTGGCATCATGAAAAAATATCACATGGACCTATGTTGAGGGTCATCCTACAAAATGTAGGGCCTGTACTTTCTAAACCATCAAAGAAAAAAGTAGCTGAAGAAGTCTGAAGAGATATGACAACTAAATACAACATGTATTCCTGGAAAAGATCCTGGACCAGAAAAGAAAAAGATACTGTTGGGATAGTCAATGAAATATGAATAGGTTCTTTGAACCAATGCTCATTTTCTTATTTGGAGGGTTACATGCTGGTTATATAAGAGTACCTTGGTTTCTGAGATACAGACACTGTAGGGTTTATGGGTGATAGAACCTGTGCAGCTTGCTCTAAAAAGTTCAGAAAAAAACTATGATAATGGATATGTATTTACACACACGTATGTAATGTATGTATGGAGACAGAAAGAGAGAGGGGGAAGGTGATGGAACAAATGCAATAAAAAAATTTTACACACACGTATGTAATGTATGTATGGAGACAGAAAGAGAGAGGGGGAAGGTGATGGAACAAATGCAATAAAAAAATTAACAATGGTGGAATCTGAGTGAAGAAGTCCTTTGTACTCTTCTAGAATCTTTTCTGTAAGTTTAAAATTATTTCAAAATAATAAAATATGAAATAAATATGTAATACAGAACATCTAGTGCGAGAGCAAATGATAATCAGTTATTGTCTAAGTCCAAGACATAGAGTGAAAACCCTGGCTTAATATATTTATTTACATACCTTCCTTTACAATACTCTGAGGCAATACATTAACAAGGAAGGCAGCGTTTTTATGCCTGTTTGGAGAAGAGTATCTCCATGTTTTCACATGAACCTTCCTTTCTTTTCATGGACATTAAACAGGCATTTTACAGTTCAATGAGGAAAGGAATCTTGACTTACTCATCTTTGTAGTCTCAGCCCTAACACATTTATAATTTAGTCACTATTCTGTCCTTGAACAGGAATTCTACACCCAATATTGTTCCAATCAGAAAATAAAGTGACCTGATTATCAAGGATTCTGCCTACAATAGAAGGGAGAAACTGCCTAGGTCAAGTTAAAATATGTATATCAGACTAAGCACAGAAAAATATCAAGGATTACCTTTCTTAGAAACTTAGAGGAGGAATAATTATCTGCCCTACAGTCCTAAAAACAGGAGGGTGTGTAACCAGCAGCAAAAGGTCTTAGCCTAAAAAATGGCAAACTATTGACAGTTTTTGGTAGAAAAACAACAAAAACCACACAAATAAAATAAAATTTTTAGAATACAAATGAGGCTTTTGGTGAAAAGAGTTGACAGTGGAAGACCATCTTTAAAAAAATGAGAGGGTCTGAAAAATGATTATAATGAACCATATCCAATTGATGATAAAGCATATATCCTGTTAATAGATGAGTAAGATCATTTATTAACCTGAAGGAATACATTTTCATTACAGAAACCAAAACTCTCTAAGGCATTTAGATAGTTGTCAAAATTACACTTAAAAAATTTTAAAGCTAAATAGATTTCATATATCTCAATACTCTGTCCTCCCTGGAGAATACACACATTTTTTTAATACATGTTGTATACCTTAGGTCCCATTGCTGAACTAGTAAAAAAAGTTACATATGTCTGAAGACCTGTTATGGTTAACCATAATAAACTTCAGAATTGTCTTTTCAAAGGTTTAAACAACTGAAAATTATATTTTGATAGCAATTCATCTGCTTTAGAAAACAAAAGGTACTAATACCTTATAAAATTAGAATCCTTCAATTTAAAACATTATTAGGGAATTTGAAAACTGTTATAACTATATTACAATTTCTTCACCTTGAGGAGAAATTGTAAGGTCAAATCTTTTCTAGTATATTATAAATAAAGCAACATTCAGCATTACTATAAACTAGAATCTGTATGGCTTTTTTTGGTATGGTTTTTAAGTGGAGACAAATGCTTCTTACAACTGTTCTAAGAATGAGATAATGTATATAAAGCACTTAGTATGGTGGCTAGCAAGAATTAAGCACTCAATAAATAGCATTTATTATGTTTATTCTTATAGAAAGGATGTGAAACAACCCTGAAATAGTCAAGTGACTTAAAAACCTATTAGAAAAATCTGTAAAGGCAGATGGATACAATCAAAGTTAAATATCTAAACTTGGCAAATTCAATGAGGAAAGCAATCTTAACTTATTTATCCTTGTAGTCCCAGAATCTAACACAGTGCCTGGCACACACAGTAGGTATTCAATAAAGGTTTACTGAAATGAAGTGAGTATGAAAGTAAGTTATCTGGAAAAGAAAAAAAAGAGGTTGTCTGAAAAAGAAACTCAGTCCAAAAATAACTATGGTCTGAGCGAGTCACTAAGAAAGAAAATAAAATACCTAAGCATTTTTAGAACCATGCATAAAAACTCACCTCAGACTGGTGTTTTTAATAATGACTGAGCCACTCTCAAATCTGTTTTGGCAAATGTGTCACATAAAAAGTCTAATATTAGAAAGAGGCATTTTTAAATTTCATCTAAAAAAAAAAAGTTGTGTGCATCCTCAAAGGTGGAAAATGTACCCAAAGCACTGAGGAAACTTTTCTAACTTCCAGTCAAGGAGAATCAAGTAAATTTAATTCATAGTTCTTCCATTTATTTATACATTACGTTAGCTTAAACTTTTAACTTCAAGTGAGTTGTAAACACACATATTTCACTTTCACAAGTCCAAGTGCACACCCCAGAAAAGAATATCAAGTCTATCAAAAGTGGGCAGTACTACAGAATAAAAGAGTATTTTACAAAACTCTCCCATGTCTCAGCAGTCACCTGTTAGAGCCCACACTTAGGCAAAGTCTACTAGGTTTCAGAAACCCTTGGTATTGAAGACTCAAAATTCCCAGTGCAGTAGGCAAGGGAAAAAGTGTAATATGAAAATATAGTCCTATCTTCCATACTTTACCTCCAAGAATAGGGATCAGTAGACTTTAAAAAAAAGGACCTTTCCAAGTTATTGCCCATCACCTCACTACAGCACCACCCTCTTTTCCTCCCCCCCAATCTGTGTATGTGCCCTGACTAGGAATGGAACCTGTGACTGCCTACGTGCACCGGAAGACACTCCAATAAACTGAGCCACACAAACCAGGGCAGCACCACACTCTTCTTATTTGGAAACGGATAGATTTTACTAAGGGCACACTTAACACACTCAACTCTATATAGTGTTTGGTTTCTGAATCTAGTCAGTAAAATACAATTCCAGAGAGACAGGCAGCCTACTTCAAACTAAAATCTGTGAACAGTATGAAGTTACAAATCAAATAACAGTCTCATATCAACTGCCTCAAGTAGGTTTTGAAAACAAAGCAAAAAATCATCCTTCAACACATCTACCTTTAACAAAATGACAATGTTTTCAGAAACAAACACCAATGCTAACAGTCAATGTTACAGAACAGTTTACAGGATAATTACAAAAAACCTACAATACATGGAGTAAAATTATTCTTAAATTATCATTTGCTTCCTACAGTGCCTTGAAAAGTATCAAATGCATAATGGCATGTAAGAGCTATTGTCCAGTCACTGACAGCATTACAATTATTTTAAAATCAAATTTCTGCAGTTGAAGTTTTTTTTAAAAAGCAAATCAAATTTTAATGAGAAAAAATGCCTAGTCCAAAATCTGAAAATACACAATTTTTTTTTTAACTAAGAAGTAGGAAGGTCATAGCACCAAGGTGTGTAACATCTATAGGTAGTTGATCCAAATAAGTAAAAAATTTTAAAAAGGCCTCTCTGAATTTAAGGATTTAAAGTACTACCTTATCAAATATAATACGATACAATCTTTAAAAACCACTTTAGTGGGTTGTGGGGTTTTTTAACCACTAACAAAACAAAACCTTTCAATACAAAGATTTTCACATCTTACACAGACTTTGTAAATTAAAAACTAAATGTAATTCTAAAACCCATCTGAAACATCAGACTTTTGTTTTCACATTCATTTCTCAGACCCACTATTAAAGCCTTTATGGAACAGGTCTTCATTTCAATACAAGATTGTTCAATATGCCATACCGTGTGAACAGAGCTTGTGAGACTACTTCTCAAAACCTCCTCAGGAGATGCTTAATTGCAGCTCTAGTTCCAATTTCCTGCGACTCAAAACAGCAACGTACAGAAAACAGCTTAGACACAATTAGGAAGGGAGAAGAATGAAGGTCCAGGAGAGGGGCCATTCTTTTGTTTTGGTGGTAAAAGCTGCAAAAATGAAGGTTCACAAGAGCCATCTGTACCTTTCCCCACCCATCACAGCCCTGCAGAGCACTTTCAGCCATCCGCTCAACACTCCAGCCCTCGAGACCCGCAGGCTTTCCTGCCCTAGAGATCCCGTGGCTTTTCATACCTCAAAGGATGGGCGGGGGAAGCTGTGAGGTCCGGGGTAAAAAGAAAAAGAGGGAGGACACACAGATCCTTTGAGGACAGTGACGAGGGGAGGCATCCAAAATGGGGAGGATGGGACGCGCCACGGAGACCTGGAGGCTTGCTTGCAAATTCGCTGGGAGAAAAGCCCCGTGGGGCAGACAGAGGACACTGCCTGTTCAGGAATGGGGACAGACGGACAACCCTCAAGAGCATGGAGGCATATTTGCAGGAGACCCGGGAGGGTGTGAACTAGACGGCGCTGAACCAGGAGCCCAAAATGGGTTGAGAGAGCCTCAAACAGACCAGTACCGAGAAGCTGAGACTTACGGTTACTTCCCGGGCTGAGGGGAAGGGTCGGATGGACCCCGCAGCTCTGCAGTTCCGCTACCGCCGTTGGCCGCCCCTGCCTCTCCAGCGGAGTCGGTGACCTCGGGTACCCCCCCGCCCCACCCACCCGGGCGGGCGCCCCCTACTCGCCGGCCCGGGTGCGCCCGCCGGGCCGAGGCTGCTGGGGCCGAGGGTGCGCACTGGAGGCAAGCGGGAACGCTGCGTGAGCCGGCGGCGCCGGCGGCGAGGCTCAGAGTCGGCGGGCGCCCCCCATCCCTCGCTGGCCGCGGCACCGCCTCACTCAGGGGAGGGGAAGAGGGGGCGGTGGCTCTCGCCTCCGCCTCGCGTTCAAGTCCGGCTCATGCTCCAACGCCGCGCGCGCGCGCGCAGAGCCCCAGCCTCCCTCCGCCCCTCCCCGGCCTCCCGCTCAGCCGCTAGCGCACCAGGGGCCAACACCCCGGTCTCCGAAACACCCGCCACCCGCCTGAGACAGCCCGCAGACCCAGCGAGAAGCAGCAGGTACCGCAGCAGCTCGGCCGCCGACCCGGAAGCTCTCCCGCCGCCACCCGCGCGGCTGCCGGGGGGTGTGAACCCGGAAGCGATTTCCTCGCCCCGGTAGCAGGCGGGATGGAAAGTTGAGGCCTTTAAAGATCTGGAATCCCCTGGTTTCGGGGTTGGGTGAGGGGTAGATGGTGTTGAGGTGAGAGGGGGAAGGACAATAAAAGAGCCCGTGGGCAAGAGGTTCTCCAAGTCCAGACTTCCGAGCTCTCGAGGCGCGGGGTAGGGAGCGCGGCCGGACACGTCCTGCAACATCGGGGGGCGACCGAGGGCTTTCCTGTCACGGGAAATTGGGCCGGGCCGCTGAGCGAGAGAAGGGAAGGAGGAATGAGAGAGCGGTGACGGGCCCCCGCCCTCACTCTGGTGACTGTCCCACCCGGGGAAGTGAATGTAGCGGCCTGGGAGGTGCTCGGCCGCCCGCGCGGGTGAGACGGGGAGCTGCAAGATTCACACTCCAGCGAGACGACAGAGGTGGGAAGCTGAACTATCTCCACGTCTAGTTTCTCCAGGCAAGACATTTATTTCTTCCAAGTAGTTACAAAGATGCGAAAGCCACTTTTTGGGTGGCCGCTCTTTGAGCCAAGAGGCGTGCACATCCTTGCCCGCTAATGGCCGTTGATGGGTGGGGGAGGAAAAACCTCCTAGGCAAAGTGTATTTTTGTCATTTCAGGAAAAGCTGTTCGCAGCACGTCGTTCCAGCTCACCTCTCCTCACTGCACCTCTCCCCATCTTTTAAGGCTTTGGCTTTCTTTGCTTTTTCTCCACGTTGCTTTTAGCTTCACCAAAAGCCTTTGATCTAGCCGGCCCGACTCTGTCTCTCACTTCATTCCCATCTCACTCTTGGAGACTTTATGTGTCTTCAGTTTCTCCCTTCATCTCGTTTTTAACTGCTTTGCTGTCCTCATCTTATGAGGGAGTGTCAAAAACTAAAGTGTTTTCGTAATATAAACCAACTCATTCCATGACCTTTTTCTTTTAACCCCATGTTAATGTTTTAGTTGGTTCCTCCTTAGAATTGAGATATAGAGCTACAGTAACAACTAATATATAGCGTATTTCGGTATATACTAGGGATGAAATCACGCTTCCCCCAATAACCTCATTAAATGTACTTGGTGTTCGCTGTAGGAATTCACTTGGTCCCAATTCCAATTATTACTTAGTTCCTTCTTTGTTAGCTGGATTTAATGCAGTTGCCTTCAAAGGCTATTTGAAGATTATTAAATATCTTAAATTGAAGAGTGGAGTGTCACATAAAGAATTTTAAAATTATTGATGCTTGTTGATAAGTGACGAGTGATATTCACATACTGAATCTTCTCTGTTGCAAAAGTCTGTCTAAGTTTGTAGATCTGTATTCTGTGTAGTAGATGTTTTTTATTAAAGACATCGGCATTTGGTTAAACAGGACTGTCTAGCATAGTAAAGAGATGTTAACAGACCTGCTCATTGGGAACTAAACGGCATTTGTACACCTCCACTCCCCGAGTCATAGTGACAACCAGAAATGCCCCTACATATTTTCAAATGATCCCAATTAGGTACTTTTTGGGTGGCAGCTCTTTGAGCAAAGAGGCATGCAAGTCCTTTCCCATTAGTGGATGTTGATGGGTGGTTCCCCAGTTGAGAACCACTTCTGCATATTTGTAAGGCCTTAGGCAGCATATCATCATTTATGCCTAAGCATTTTCCAGAGTAGAATGAGCCATATAGCAAAATGCCACATATTTCCTCTACTTAGTAACTTGAACCCTTATTTAAAACTCAGTCTAAGCATATTGCAAACTTTAGTTATACCTTTACTATTTTTAGCTAAAGTTACTCTCCCAGTCCTTTGCATGTGTTTCTGCCTTAGCAGTTTTGCCTTTATATATTAGTAGCTTTTATTCTTTTCCTCACTTAATTAAGCCTTTGTTTCCTTTTTTCATGTCACTGGAATTATGTATATTTCAGATATTCAAGTATAAATATTTTTTGAAAATCAATTTTTAGAATCTTTGGGGGTTATGTTAACATTAAATGATGGAAAAACAAAATACAGTAACCCTCTTTGTTATGTCTTTTATTATATCACATCTATTTATCTTTTAGAGAAGTGATGAGCATTGATAAAGCATTTTGCTTGTAGATTTTTTTTTTTTCTTTTCTAATGTGAGTTGACCAGCACAGGAATTGATTCGCTTTAAATTGTGTTTAGAAAACTAAGAATTATTTGTTTTCTCTTTAAGGTGTTTAATAGAGAGAAAAAATTTCTGTAATTGTGCCATATACATCATACAGTATATTCACTATACAGTGTCTCTCTTTTGGGGGCTTGTAGTCTTCAAGGAGGCATCTATACATTTCATAATTTGTGAGGTTTTATTATCTTGAAGTCATTGTTAATCTGAGGTGAAAAGTAATTGCTAAATAGAAATTCTGAGAAGAAGAAGGACTTACCTTTTTCAATAGTATAGGAAACTCTGCTGCATGAGATGGGTTTTAACAATGATCTTAATGGAAATCTGAACTGAAAACATTCTATGAGATATGGAGTGAGAATGAATGATATGTCTTCAAAATGAATGTCTCAATCTTAATGTTTTACTGTAGTTTCTCTGGTGAAATATCTATAGTTTCATTGCACCTAAATAAGTGAAAACTTTTATAATTTAAAATAAATTTTAAGGTTATTTAATTAAATAATATTAAAAATTTGTTCAATAATTTTAATGGTTTTAATCTTAGGCTAATGTTTACTTAAAATGACAAAAGCGACTAGATTTTTAAAAGGATTTTCTTTTTAAGGAAATTTTCAAATTATAGGGCTTTTTTATTTTGTTATATAGAGAGGTGAATTAAAGTTTACAAAATGACTATTAATTGTAGTTGAGAAAACAGAAAATTCTATCTCCTCTCAAATGACATTCAAAAACCTTTCTTGAAAATGATCTTTTTATTTCTCTTTCAATGAGAGTTGGAGCAATAAAGAACTCATTAAATATAAACAGATTATTTTAATGCCTAATGGACTTTAAAAAAATTGCAGAGCTTCTGTTCATCTCAACATGGCTGGGAAACTTCTTGTTTGATGTTCTTTTAAAATTTTGCTGCCCTGGCTGGTGTGGCTAATGTGGTTGGAGTGTCCTCCTGTACACCAGAAGGTGGAGGGTTCAATTCCCGGTCAGGGCACGCTCCCTGGGCGTGTTAGGGAGGCAACTGATGGATATTTCTCTCTTTCTTACTCTCTCTTCCTTCCTCTTTCTAAAAACCAATTTAAAAAATAAATAAATAAGTAAAATTCAATGTTTGTATTTTTAAAAAAAATAAATTTGCAGGCGTGTAAATGAGAGAAATCTTTTTTAAAAAGATACATAAAATACATTCATTACAAAGAGATGCATTTTAGTCTAGCCATAAAAAAATTTAATAATAGCACTTAATGAAATAGAACTATTAAACAACCAAGAGTGTGCTTGAAATTCAGTTATGTGTTGGAAATTGCTCAATGGAGATTTAAAATTAGTCTGGGGGAAAAAGTGTGCAGATATGTATGTATATGTATTACATGTAATATATATTTGGAAGAAGAAATATGTATTATCTAGGGAATATCGATAACAGAAGTGGAAAATATTTTTACATATTGTCAAAAGCTTTTGTCAACTGACTAAATGTTTTTGACTGTGGTAGGCACCTTCACAGGAAATTATAAGCTATACTTTAGCTCATCCAAGTGTCAAATATCAAAGTTCTCTCTAAAGATTCTGAAGAAAATGTCAATGGCAGCTACCTAGTTCCAGCTTCCAAACTATTAACCAAATAATATTAACTTGTGCAATTTATGGAAAATAAGTGTTTAACATTCTGAGTCACTATTTCAAATCACTATTTTCTTAGTATTTGTGAGACATTTTTATAATTTTATCACTTTTTTAAATATAAAAGGCAGATTTGTATGCAGTTAAGACTTCTGAAAGTATGTACCCCACAAAATTTTTTTACCTTTAACAGAAAAGGAAAAAAGGACTACAATGAAGTCTTAAATTATAAGCTAAGGTTTTGAATTGTTTAACGGTAAGATATAATCCGTCATCTCTGGCTTGCCTTTCAGGTAATATATATATTCTAAGATAGAAAAATCAACATCTTATTTTGTTGTGTTACAAAGTGATTATGTGTCCTTAAATGTAATCTCTCAAGGTATTTCTTTGATTGTTTTATAAAGCAATGGGAAATCCAGAAAACACAGAAGATGCGTATGTTGCTGTTATTCGTCCAAAGAATACTGCCAGTCTGAATTCCCGGGAATACAAAGCTAAGTCATATGAAGTGAGAACAATTTGCTAGCATTTGATTTGCTACCATTGAATGCCATTCTCTATTGTCCTTTTCATTTACATGTAGTCTTACCATATCCTGTAAATTCTTCTTGGCAAGCTAGATCTTGACAAGCTAGAATTGACAACCCTAGATCTCTTTTTTTCTGCTGTATATCTTTTGACCATTTTTCCATTCATTGATACATAAGTTATTAGATATTAAGAGGTACTTATTTGAGCTTTCCTTATAATTTATAGATTAGTTTTTAGTACAGTTTATAGAATGACTCAAAATTAAAACAAGAAAAGAAATTGTAAAAGTTTATTCAAAATTACAGTCTACATATTGTTCTTGGTTATTTTGCCAAAGAACTGCTTTTAATAGTTCACTAAAAAAATATATTTTTACCTTCAGTTAAGTTTTAGGAGGTTAAGTTACTTTTCTGTAGTTTTCAATTATATGGTATTACATATAAATGTGATTGGAGGAAACAAACAGAATTGTTATCTTTTCTATGCAACAGATGCCAAACATCATAAAATACTTCTAATCTAACCTAACTCCAGCTAATTTCTGTAGCATTTTGCTTGAATTACTTCTTTAGGGTTATCTGAAACCTATTAAAGGATATTGCAGGGGTTCTCAGGAAGCTGCTGCGTTAGCAGTGCTCTGGCATACTGGTTGTCAATACTGGCCACACTGTTGAATCACCTGGGCAACTTGAAAATTCCAGTACTAGTACCCCACTCCCTAAACATTCTGATGTAATAGGTCTGAGATGAATCTGGGTATTGATACTGTTTTAAAAGCTTCCCAGGTTATTCTAATATGCAGCTAGGGTTAAGAAGAACTGCTGGCTTATTATATTCTAGGGCAAATAAATTTGATTTAAACTTTCTCTTATTATTTTTCTTATTTAAGATTTTATTGCATGAAGTTCCCATTGAAGGACAGAAAAAAAAGAGAAAGAAAGTTTTGTTGGAAACTAAACTTCAAGGCAACAGTGAAATAACACAAGGCATATTGGATTATGTAGTAGAAACCACCAAACCAATTTCTCCTGCAAACCAAGGTATCAAAGGTAGGAAACTTTTTCTGACCTCCCTCCCTCCTTCCCTCCCTCCTTCCCTCCCTCCCTCGCTCCCTCTCATCTTTCTTTTTAACACAGTTGGCTTTAAATGCTTGTAGAGAAAGACATTTTCAAAATATATTAAAATCAGTTTTTTTATGTTCCTTTCCATTTGAAAAAGACTCAGAAAATTTTTTTAAGGTTCAGCCATGCCCCTTGAAGAAGTAACCTGAGAAAAGAAAAAGGAACTTGGCTTTAATTTTTTTAAGTTGAAAAATATTTATGTAAGTCACAGTGTTAATCATCTGTTCAGTAGAGACAGGACAACCAAGGGGTGGCATGACACTAAAAGAAAGTACAACTACTTTTGCTAGAAGTATAGTTTCCTAGGTATCTTTGAACTGCTATTTTTATTTCTCTACTCCAGGACAGAGACAACTATAAAGCTGTCTTCATAACTAAGTAAAAGTTAAGATTTGTGGATTAGAGAGAGTCCTATAAATTACTAGGTAGCAGAGGTTTTCTTCCCATCTGGGCACAAGAAGAAAACCCATTTCAAAGAAGCCAAACTGAATTACAGAAGTATTAACCCTGAAAGATTGAGGTCCCATTTAAAATGCTAGATAATGTATAGCTTGTGAAACTCATAAAAAATTAATGATCAATTTCTCAGACCATAACCTCACAAGAAGCAGACAGCAGTTATAAGTTACAGAAATTATAAACTATTTCCAAGGTTTAGGCATTACAGTTAAAAAGGTAAAGCTAATTCCAGTCAATCAGCGGTTGAAACAGTTGTTAGTGAGGTAAAGCATATACCTCTTTAAAACTTATTCAGTATTTTTCTGTTTGTTCATCTTTATAGAGATTTGTTGTGTAACCCATCTGTTTCAGTACAGAGGCTGTTTTCATTGCAGAGATAAGGCTGAATCCTGTGGTTTGATTTATTAGTTATTTTGGATATTTGTTCTCTAGAGATAGCTAACTGTAAACCTATTTTTCATAACTTTTAAAGGTACCATTCACCCTATTTTACCTCCCCAATAGGGCCTGAAGGATTTTTTTGGGTTTGGGTTATAAGCGTTGTAACGCAAGATTATAATAAGTACCTGCATAAATTTATGAATTTTTTATATTTATTGTGCTACAAATAGCATCTCCTTTCTGTAATTATTACCAGATTAACTTTTTAATAAAATGATCTAGAGATTGATGTTCGCTAACTAAAAAGGGGACTATCAAAGGCATATGAAAGGCTGTGTTTGGATGTCACAGATTTGTCATTCTTTTCTACTTCAGTTTCGAACTTCTCTGATATTTTCACCCAGGCTTGTTTTACTATTGCTAAATTGTTATAGTTGACAAGACCTACCCTAAGATCAAATTCCTGAAACAAAAGTCCAATGGACCCAAATCACATATTTGAGCTGAGATAGACAAGTCATAATTTGCTATGAATTAGCCAAACTCTACCACTCAGTTCATTCACCCAGAAGGAGAGAGAGAAATGGTGTCAGTGTTAACAAAAATGTTCCCTGGCCCAGGGGGCTGGGTAGTTTTCTCTTAGCAGAAGTTATGAGTGGACAGGCACCCTGAAATATGTCTAGCACAATTATGCCTGTATACTTACTAAAATGTACTATTTTTTTTCCAGGTAGCTCTTAATAAGAGAAATTAAAATACAGAAGTTTTACTTAACTAAATACACAATTATATTGACCATACCATAGCCTGACTATCTTAGTCAATTATATGAAATATTTTTGTAGATTAAGATGATTCCTTATATAAGCGTCACATGAAAATCACAAATGATTTTATAATAGTGGTGGTTATGCCTTACCTTTTTGTGCAGTGCTATTTATAATTTACAAAACACTGCCACACTTACTTATTCATGAAGTTGTTAAATTCGTCCTGTGAGTTGATATATGGTCATGTTCACATCTATAAAACGCAGACATAGGTTGTCACCTGCTAAAATAATATTCCCATTAGTGAAGGAGTTGAGACTAGAGCCTTCATTTCCCAACTTGTAGTCAGCTTTATTTTTCCACTACAACAGATCTCATAGTTTCAGCTATAATTTGCAAAGCAGGCAATTAAACAATGGAACAGAACTGGATGTGAGAAAGCAGCAAGGCGGGAAAGATTACGTAGGACAAGACTTCAGGCCAGGCAAAAAATATGTGTATTGCCCCTGGAATTTATTAGAATGTTATTCTGTATCTAACATTTATATTTTGTACAAGAATCCATTTTATAAAATAACTGGGGGCTATAATAATAATGAGCCATAATAATCACAAATATTGAGTCCAGTGTTTTGTGAACAAATGAAGCTACTGGAACTCTGATCTATCTGAAGGCATTCATCCAGGGCCAGGAAAAAAGTTCTGTTTCTTGGGGTAGGGAGATTGGAAGGGTTGATAAAAATTATGGCAAAGGTATCTAGAAGATGAGAGGTTTTAGAGTATTAGACGTGTAGGTTATTATTTATGTCCCCCTTGCTGCCAAATCAGGAAAAACAAACTAAGAATGGTGGTTACAACTCAAAGCAATAATCTGTAGCCCAATCAGATTTTAATAAAAATCTGAAATTGAGGGTGGAGGTTGAAGATTAAATGAAGAGGTGCTCAACGTTAAGATTTTGCAGCTTATATTACCACCAACCTTAGCCAGCTGAGACTGTAGTAAAATTCTTACCATCTACATCCCCACTGAGTGAGGAAGTATATGCCTCTTGAGCATGCAGGATGCCTTGCTGTTCAGCTGCTCTGTCAATCCTTAGCAGGACAGTTTTTCTTGCTATGCATAGGAAGCTTCTCTTCTACCGAGTTAAGACCAGGATCATGAATCTACCGGTTGATTGTCTACAAAATGAATATTATCAGAATTACCAGGTTTTATTAAGGCATATAATAAAATTGACTGGTTTTACATTTTAATTCCTCTTACTGCCTTTTAAAAAAAAATTAGAATTCTCAAGATAATTTATAAAATTTAAAGGCTCATTTTAAAAAAATCTTTCCCAACTTTTCAAAAAACAATTAGGAAAGCGAGTGGTACTGCTAAAGAAATTTCCTCTGGATGGGGAGAAGATGGGCAGAGAAGCAGCATTATTTATTGTTCCATCAGTTGTCAAAGGTAAAGTTCAAGTTTTATCTTATGAATCTTTTTGTGCCTTAGATGCTAAATTAAAATCTATTGAGGAATTTAGGAATTTGCATTCATAGTTACTACTATAATACTCTTGTAAGATACATGTTGTTAATTAATGGAAGATGGAGAAATTTGTTACTTAAATGAAGATATTTTGATTTCAAAGTACTTCAGGCTTCTGGACTAAACAATAATGGTTTTGTTTCTGTTTTTAAAAATAGAATAAAGAGGTAAGGAGGGAAGCCATAATTGAAACTAAAAGTTGTCAGGTTATGCTAAGGAGTTTTTTCAAAGGATATGCTATCGATATTTAAGAATTTTGGAAAATTAAGAGATTATAATCACATCTATCTTGTATTTGGGACAAGAAAGTGTCAGTAATAGTTCTAAAACACTGCCCAACAGCGGTGGCAATATTTAAAGAACTTACATTTAATATGAAAATTTAATTTGAGCCTTTGACATCTAGAATAATAGAAGAAATATTGAGTTTCAGTGCAGACCTTGCAGCAGCCCACTAATTTGTGGTCCTATGCAAATCATTTTTTTTTGTTGTTAATCCTCACATGAGGATTTTTTTTAAAAGAATGTGGAAGGGAGGTAGGGAGAGGGGGGGAGAGAGAGAAACATCGGCGGGCGAGAGACACATTGACTAGCTGCCTTCTGCATACTCTGACTGCGGGTAGGGTGCAAACCTACAACCCAGGTACATTCCCTTGACCGGGAATTGAGCCCACGACCCTTCGACCCTTCAGCACGCTTGCCCATGCTCTAGCCACAGAGCCACACCAGCCAGGGTGCAAATTGCCTCTTTAAGCCTCAGCTATTTATTTATAACAGGTTTCTGCTACTACTTGGTCCATTTGCTAGAAGAATTCAATGAAGTATTCGATGTGAAAATCACTTTGGAACCTGTAGAGTACTAGTCCCATGTAAGGTAGCAATAATACTGATTCTATATTAATGACCCACTGTGGACATCCCATCAGCTTGCTGCTACACAGTACTTACATGTATTTTATTAGTCAGCTGTAACATTCCAGATATACTTTTTTCCCAGCCATACTTAGGTGAAAAAATCCATTATTTTAAATGGTGTTGGAAATCTTATTAATCGGAGTTTTATAACAGTGTTGAAAAAGAGAGAGGAAATAATTTCTTCAGTTCTCCAAGATTCTAAATGCTGCATTCACTCAAATGGATAAGGTCACAGAGTTGCCCATCACTTGAATCCAGATCTTCTAATTCAAAATTTAAAATAATTTGTTATACCTAACAATTTTTATATAAACATACTGTATACTTTAAATAAAAAACATGCAGCTGTAAACCTTTTTATGTGATGGCATAATTCTTAATTTTTCTTTTCCAGATAATACTAAATATACATATACTCCAGGATGCCCAATTTTTTACTGCTTGCAAGATATTATGCGAGTCTGTAGTGAATCCAGCACTCACTTTGCAACTCTTACAGCAAGGATGTTAATAGCCTTGGATAAGTAAGAATTGCCATTAAAAAATGTTTTTTAATAAATCAAATACATGTTGATGGTAGAAATTAACTCTGATAGATATCAACACTTTGGGAAGAAAATAATGAAATTAGTAATATATGTATTAATAAATGGTAAGTTTTTTAAAAATTAAATTTATCAAAGTAACATTGGTATTACATAAATTCCAGGTGTACAGAATTAGAATACGTTATCTATATACTCTATTGTGTGCTCACAGACCAAAATCTAGTTTCCTTCCTATATCATATATTCGTTCCCCTTTAACCAGTTCACCTTCCCTCCACCCCCTTTCCTCTCTGGTAACTACCATTTCGTTGTCTGTACAAGTTTGTTAGTTCATTAGTTGCTTTTTGTATTATATTCCACATATGAGTGAAATCATAAGGTTTTTGTCTTCTGTCAGACTTACTTCACTCAGCATAATTCCCTCAAGATTCATCATGTTGCAGATAGTGGTGTTTCATCGTTTTTTATGGCTGATAGTATTCCATTATATATATATGCCACACCTTCTTTATCCAATCATCCGTTGCTGGGCACCTAGGTTGTTTCCATGTCTTGGCTATTGTAAATAAAGCTGCAATGAACATAGGGGGTACATAAATCTTTGCGAATTTGTGTTTTCATATTTTTGTGGTAGATACCCAGAAGAGGAATTGCTGGATCATATGGTAGTTCTATTCTTAATTTTTAAAAGCTCTCTCCTTGTTTTCTGTAGTGGTTGCCCCAATTTACATTCCCACCAATAGTGCCTGAGGGTTTCCTTTTCCCTACATCCTCATCAACACTTGTTATTTCTTGCCTTTTTATAAAAATAGCCATTTAACAGGTATGAGGTGATCTCTCATTGTGATTTTGATTTGCAAGAAATCATTAGTTTTTTAGTATCATATAAAAGTGAAAAACTCCAAAGACAGGATTGTCCTTGTTTGCTTGCAACATGTTAATTTTATCTTCAAAAATGACAAAGACTGTCTTGTCTTAAGATTCCTTTGTTATAAAACTAGCCTTCGTATTGAGTTACTCTCATCAGTGAACAAGTCTTTTAACCTATCATGCCTTTGTCTTTCTGTAACAGCAGGGGTAATGTACCTACATCTTAGTGGTTTAAATTTTAAGTGCTTCATGTTTTTTGAAAGGGGTTTTTATTATTATATGGTATATACATTTTTCAAAGTAGTTTGCTGTGTCCATTAACAAAACTTTTATTAATAGTAAATGAAGTACTTAACCAACATTAAATATTGGAAAATACCACATATCAGAATTGGATAATAATCTACTTTTATGTTCACTTTTGAACAAATACTTCTACTATCTCTACTTTCTGTTTTGCCAGGTGGTTAGATGAGCGTCATGCACAATCTCACTTTATTCCAGCTTTGTTTCGACCATCTCCTCTTGAGCGAATAAAAACTAATGTCATAAATCCTGCATATGCTACTGAATCAGGTCAGACAGAAAACTCACTACATATGGGCTATAGTGCACTAGAAATAAAGAGTAAAATGTTAGCCCTAGAGAAAGCAGATACCTGTATTTACAACCCTTTGTTTGGATCAGATCTTCAGTACACAAACCGGGTAAGAACTGAATGAATTTTGGCTCTGATTTCAGAAGAATGTAATTTTTTCCCCCTGAGATAAATGAATCTGTTGCTAATTGTAAACATTAAGATGGCATCCATACTTAGCTCTATTTATATATTAATGTTAAGTATTGAAAGCTCTCAAAGGTTTTTTGTTTTGTTTTATTTTCCCTTTCTAGGTTGATAAAGTGGTAATAAATCCATACTTTGGTCTTGGAGCTCCAGACTACTCAAAAATCCAAATTCCCAAGCAGGAAAAATGGCAGAGGAGCATGAGCAGTGTCACAGAAGACAAGTACTGTTTTGGTTTTACTCCACATTGCTTTTTTAAAACCTATATTCTGTCATTATAGTGTTTATAATGATATGTACAATTATTATATAGTATAGTCACTGCATAACTGATTTAGTTTGTAGCTGCTTAGTGATATATAGCTTTCAATTTGTTTTTATGAATAGGGAACGACCGTGGGTAGATGATTTTCCTCTCCATCGAAGTGCCTGTGAAGGAGATTCAGAATTATTAACTCGTCTTCTCAATGAAAGATTTTCAGTCAACCAATTAGATAATGACCACTGGGCACCTATTCATTATGCATGCTGGTAAATAGATTACTTATTATTTTCCTTTTAGAAAAAATGAATCCTTAGTTGTAAATGTTAGTGCTCCTTTTCAAAAATATTCTTATTCCAGCCACTTTTTTTCTACCATGTTTGCCTTACGAACTTTCTATTTAGATCTTTGATTACTGTATATGTGCCTCCATTCAGAATTGCCAGGTCTGCCCCATGGGAAAAGTATTGTTAGTGTCCTTAGGAATTACCAGATCATACAGAAGAATAGCTAATGACTACCAAGTGTCATTGCACAGCACAAGGACCCTTATTATCTGTTTTGTATTGGGAGTTATGTTATGTTTGTTTATCCTTACTGTAAATTTTACCTGTGTTAACTACTTATGATTTCACCTTTTATTATGTTAGAAAAATATCCTTTTAGTTCTTTGGGAAGCTGTAGAATCAGGAAACCCCCAAAAGCTTTCATTGGAATCAAAGCTTTCCCCTTTTTTTTCTTTTTTAAGATGAGAGGGATTAGCTCACAGGATTGAAGTCAGTTGTTTCCACTAGTTGCCCAATGTCGTTCTTGCTCACGTACCCTTCTCACATGGTAGTGACTCTTCCCTCAGCTGGGCTGAGTTCTTAAATTTATGTTCATAGCAGCAGTTAACAGTTTGCTATAGCCCATCCTTTAAAGAGGATGTAATAAAGTTATTTACCATATTTCTTATGGAAAAGGTGCTTATGACTTATTGGTTAAAGTGAATTTCTTTGGCTCATTTAACAAGTGCCTATATTATTTACTGCTTGTTAAGAAATGTGGACATTTCTTAAGCTAAATGACACTGAGCAAGGTATTTCATTTCACCTTTTGCCTCTCAGTTTTGTTTTTTTATCTGTATATAAAATGCACTAATTTGATCATTTCTTGAATTCTTTTCAACTCAAATTCTTTTGGTTTCACTGATTCCAATATTTGTGATAAAGAAGCTAAATGTAATTGCTTTAAATACGTATTTTTTCTCCTTTTAAACTATGCTGTTTCCTTAAAAGACATGTTCCTTTATTCAGTAAATATGCTCTTAATTTTTTTTTCTTAAAAATATGCTTTATTCTATACATGTGTTCTTGTTTGCCCATTACAGAGAATTTTTATATCAAGTTTGGAAAGAGTCACCCTAAATCTTCTTTAACTAGACTTACAGTTTTGTTCAAATTACTCGTAAATACTGCTAGCAGCAACAGTACTAAAAAAACCCCACATGCTTTACCTAGAACTAAATAAACAAAAAGAGATAGAGAATATAGTTCAGACCCCAAGAAAGTACACTGTGGAATTGGAAAGACAGAGGTACTGAATTTTAGTTTAGGAATTCCAAGTTTGTATTTGGCTATATTGTTGCCCTTTGGGGGGTGGGGGGCAGTGGGTTATTTTCTCCTCTAATAAAAGAATGGTAATATTTTCAACTACCTATTACATAAAAACAAATGTGATATAGTATTTCATTTATTTTGGATTGTCCCTAGGTTTCAGTCCCAACTCTTAGTTCCTGAAAGTATGACCTTTAGCAAATTAGTTAATGTCTCTAAGGATCTGTTTCTTTATCTACAAGATGAGCTTAATCATAGTACCTTTCTTAAGATTAAAGAAGAAAATGCAGGTAAATGCTTTGAGAGTACCTGGCATATAATAAGCACTCAGTAAATGTTGGCTATTACTATTAAGGTGTGTCATAATTTAAAGATTTTGATGTCTAAATCTAAAATTCATTAATCTTCAGTATTTTTATTTGAAAAATATTGTTACTATAATACGTCAAGGAAAAGAGTTTTATCCTTTGATAAAATTAACTTTGTGTCGCCCTGGCCAGATGACCCACTTGGTTGGAGCATCGTCCCATACATCAAAAGGTTGGGAGTTCGATTCCCCGTCAGAGTACATACCTAGGTTATAGGTTTGATCCCTAGTCGTGGCAGGTCCAGGAGGCAACTGATCAGTGTTTCTCTCTCTCTGTCTCTCTCTCTCTGTCTCACTCTCTCACTTTCTCTCCCCCCTTCACCCCTTTCTCTCTAAAAATCAATGACAACAAGTTAGCTCAGTTTGGAAGATGTGCCATTTTTCCCTTAAATGCACCATATCTAAACAAATTTCCTTTCCTCTTCCCCCCTCCCACCCATTTATTTCAAAACAATGAGTTATTTTTCCACCATTGCTTCAAACTGCAGTCTTATGTAAGTATTTGGCTATAACCAAATGTTGAACTCACTATGTCTGTCACATACTTTTGTACTTTTCTGGGTTCTGGCTTTGCGTATTACTTTTCCCACTACCTAAAATATTTTACCTCTCTTTAATATCTCTTCAGTTCATTCCTATTTAAAACCCAGTTCAAATTGTTCATCTATCAAAACTCTTCACAGCCCTAGCCAGTTTGGCTCAGTGGTTAGAGTGTTGGCCCGCAGACTAAAGGGTCTTCGGTTTGATTCCGGCCAAGAGCACGTACCTGGGTTGCAGGTTCGATCCCTAGCCCTGGTCAGGGTGTGTGCGGGTGGCAACCAATTGATGTGGCTCTCTCACATCGATATTTCTCTTTCTCTCCCTCCCTCCCGCCCCTTTCCACTCTCTCTGAAAAGTAATGGAAAAAATATCCTCAGATGAGGATTTAAAAAAACAAAACCATCTTAGACTAAGATGATAATCTTCCTTTTCCAATATTTTTTAAAGCATTAATTATATACTATCTTGACAAGTATATAGTATCTTATTTTGTTGGTTAGTATCCTAAACTGTTACTTAAATTTTAGAGCATTATGTCACTGTCCTATTTTTTGTTTTACTTCTCTGATTATACTGTACTCCTTTGTCAGAGCACAGACTGTGTATTTTACATATCTTTGTGTGTCACATATTACCCAATATAACAGCTACATACAGAATTATGTCTTTGGGCCTATTTTTCAAATCACAGGCTTTTGTGAAAAGCGTTAAGTTTATGAGTTACTTTCTGATTCTGAACATTTTTGACTAAAACTTTTATCTTTCTAATTTATAATTTTTGTATTTTACTTTGTATGCTCTATCTTGTGTTTGAGGTTATATTTTTTCCAAGTTGATCAGAAGTAAACACAGTTGAATTGAACCAGAATAATTCATAAGAAATCAGTCCCTAGGCACTGAAAACATTGTCAGTGTCTTCATTCCTTGCTCTCTGCCTAGAAAAATCTTAGGTTTCTTTGAGGTGTCTTTTAAAATGTGGAGTTTTAAAACGCTTGAGATGACTATTTTAGGTGCTTTTTTTTTTTTATAGGCTTGGAAAGGTCGAAGCCACTCGCATACTGTTAGAGAAAGGAAAGTGCAATCCAAACCTTTTAAATGGACACCTTAGTTCTCCACTTCACTTTGCTGCGGGAGGAGGGCATGCTGAAATAGTACAGATTCTCTTAAACCACCCGGAAGTTGACAGAGTAAGTTATTTTCCAGGTTGTTTTTAAAATATTCAAGAAGTGAATAGCAAGTAATGACACTAAAATGTTCAGTAGTATACTTGAGAGGTTAGCTGAAAAATAAAAACAAATTTCACTTACTATTTAGACTAAGTGTTATATATAAACTTTGCTTTTGTAAATAAATATTTTTGATTGTGGTAAAATACTCCTTGCATAAAATTTACCTAAGCCATTTTTGGTGCACAGTTCAGTGGCATTACGTGCATTCATCTTACTATTTAATCATCTCCAGAATGTACATAAAATGTAACCTCTTTTCATTTTATATTTCTTCAAAAATATATTTAAGAGTGGAAAAGATTTTCTGCCCAGTTTCTAGAATTTGTATTAACAATTATTTTGTGAAGGGAAAAAGATTAGTTTTAACAAAAGCTTCGTTGTATTTATGATCAGAACTTTAAAAAGTAATAGTCACATTGATTAGTGCTTTAAGTTGTTCATATTTGGTAATTCATGTTTATTTTAAGTATAGCATGTATAAGTAGGTTAATACTTACTTACTACTTGAGAAGAGTCCTTTTTTAAAATCAAACTTTACTCCTGTCCCTGAGATAGCCGTGTATTTATGATGCTTTTTTTCTTATCCTCTTTTGTCCGAATTTCTAGCACATAACAGACCAACAAGGAAAATCCCCATTAAACATTTGTGAAGAAAACAAACAAAATAATTGGGAAGAAACTGCAAAATTGTTGAAGGAAGCCATTAACAAACCAGTAAGAATTACCTTCATTGTAGAGCCAAGCATCCTACTTAAATTGATAAGTAATTTGAGGATCTGTGAAAAGAGTGGAAGGATGAATGGCTGGATAACTTCTTTACTGCTTTTATAACACCTCATGGTTAGAGTTCATAAGTATTAAATTTGTTTTCATCCATAACACTTGGACATTTATTCTTGCATAAAAAAATGAAACCTGAATAAATAAGTCTTAATGACTTAAAACTAATCTAATTTTCAGTATAATCTCTGTACTTGGTGTACTAATTACAAATTATAATCTGTTCATTGAAGCATATGTCTCTACTTAGGCCTTCTCATCAATATTTTACATTTGTAAATACTGACATTAACATCACTCATTGATTTAGTTTCAGCAAGTTACTTATGTATTATTACAGATTCATTTTCCTCCTCAAGAAAGTGAATGGTTTAAAAATAGATTTCCTAGCTTTTTTGTTCTGTGTATTCAACTTGGCCTCTCCATTTAATTATGTCCAAAATAATTAGCAGTGACATTAAGGTAGAAAAGAATTAGCAATTAGAAAAATCTCAATCCTAAAAATTATAGTGATGATAAATATATCATCAATTTTAAAATGGTTTGTAAACTTGCAAACCAAAGGATTCATACCATCAGATATAGAATAAACGTTTGATACCAAAAGATATAACCCATATGTCTGAGCCTTTCCAGACATTCCCATCAATAAGTTTTTGTTGAGTATTTCTGTGAATTTAACATGAAATGCTGAAAGTGATAAGTGATAAAGATATATGATCTCTTCCTTTAAGGATAATTACACACCATGCACATTTTTTCAAAACACTATTACATCAGCACAACACAAGGGCAAGAAAATAGATAAGTGGCATAAGCACACCCTTATGTTATACTTAATTGCAATTTATTTTCTAATTGTATCATTAAAAGACTTTTTTTTCTTGGCATCCAACTTTTTTTATTGGAATGAATAACATAAAAGGGATTAGGTACTTTTATCCAAAATGAACTTTCCTGAAAGTTTTTTGGAGGCCCCATAGCAACAAAAATGTATTGAGAATATCATTTGTCTCTGGGATTTTCTGAACTGGAGGAAAGAAACCGGCTCAGGTCCATTGCTTATAACTTTTACCTGCAAAGTGACTATCAGATTCCTCTTAGGGCAAATTATTGGTGGTACACATTTCTATAGTATAATTTGTGGCCAACTAGACTCATGAAGTACTGGACTAACACCAAATTTAGTTAACCAACATATATTCCTCGTTTGATATTTACATTGTACATAACAGCTTTAAAAATCCTCTCAGAAGATTTTGAAGCTGAGTTTTTAAAAACTCATTTGCCTTAGTTTTTCAAACTTATTTGACCATGGAATATCCAGAGGAAAACATGTTAGAAAATATAAATAATGGAAGTAAAATTTTTAAAAGTATTGCCAGCAGATTCTCACTTGAAGCAGTTTTTCTGATATTTTCCATGTTAGAAATCTATATTAAGCAGATGAAGTTGAAATTAAAGCATTTTGTTGGATTGGGTTGTATATTTTCTAACCAGGTTGCATAATTTATTATCATTCTTTGTTCTAGTATGAAAAAGTTCGAATATACAGAATGGATGGATCATACCGTTCTGTTGAACTGAAGCATGGAAATAATACCACAGTGCAGCAGATAATGGAAGGAATGCGTCTCTCTCAAGAGACACAGCAATATTTCACTATTTGGATCTGTTCAGAAAACCTCAGTAAGGAAGTTGCTATTTTGTTGAGTGAACCTCATTATTCCTTTGTCGAGAGTGGGTTGATAAATGTCAATATAACATCAGTTTATTAATGACTTAAATTTTGAAATGATACAGTGTTCTTTTCTTTTATATAAATTATTAGTGCTCAAACTGTTGAAACAGGTAAGCCTCTGGACCCGCCCTACCCCTGACTTCATTCAAACAATGATTTAAGGGCTAAAGACCAAAACCTTTCTTCTCTGGCAATGGAATTTGATTCAAATGCCGTTAAACATGGTGCTCATCCAACTTACCTTTGTTTTCAGTACTCAAAGTAATACACATTTTCTTTCTTTATATTTTCTTTCAAATCTTTTTATTTAAAATCAGTCTAATGTCACTGTAGATGTGTCTCTCAAAGTATTGCAAATACATAAAGGATTTAATTGAGGTTGTGATTGGTTATCTAATGGTTTAATTGTATTTTTTTTAAGCCAAATACTACTAATTGTATCACAATTAAATAGACTGTCATGGAATTAAGAATCTTAAATAGACTTAATAAATTGTATTTCTTTTAAGAATTATTCTCATAATTCTTATTATATATATTTTTTTATTTATTTTTATTTTTTTTTTAAATCCTCACCAAAGGATGTTTTTTCCATTGCTTTTCAGAGAGAGTTGAAAGGAGGGGTGGGGAGAGAGAGAAACATTGATGTGAGAGAGACACATCGATTGGTTGCCTCCCACACGTGCCCCAACCTGGGCTAGGGATTGAGCCTGCAACCTAGGTACATGCCCTTGGCCAGAATCAAACCTGGGACCCTTCAGTCCTCAGGCCAATGCTCTTAACGCCTGAGCCAAACCAGCTAGGGCAATTCTTATATTCTTAAAAACAAAAGCAATTAACCTCAAGTTGGGTAGTAAATTGATTAAAGTCAGTGTTGATAAAAGTTTAGACTTTTAATTTGTGCGTGTTCAGTAATTAAGTGCAGAGAGTTTAATACAAAGTTTCTGTGCATTGATATAATTTATTTATGTTTACATTATCATTTATAAAAGGAAAGATGTTTTTCAGGCCTTCAACTTAAACCTTATCATAAACCCTTGCAACATGTTCGGGACTGGCCAGAAATACTTGCTGAATTGACTAATTTGGATCCCCAAAGGGAAACACCACAGCTTTTCTTACGAAGAGATGTGAGACTTCCTTTGGAAGTTGAAAAAAAGGTTTGCTTGGAAATCTTTACAGTCATGTAAATGTACAGTGTTTATTGAGTTCCTATGGTAGGCACTAGAAGCAGAAATTGTGCTCTTCCTATGCGGGTGGGGTTTACTTTTGTTTTCTGTTCAATCCTCACATCCCTTTGGTAAGTGGTAGACTTTGAGTCAGACTACTTTATACAACTCCTGGATGGTTTTTCTGTTTTTACCTCCATTGTCCTAGAATACAAAAGAAATAAGAGACTCTATACTAAAGAGAATTAGCAACCAGATGGAAGACGGATTATACAAAAAAAATTTTTTTCAGAATAGTTAAAAAGTATAGTGTCAAAGGTAAACTTAATAACGTTAGGGGAGAGGTGATATAATGCAATCTGAAGGATGAATGGACAAAGAAGAAACCTAATGGAGGTATTACAAGTTAAACTAGGTACGATAGTCTAAATACAGTGGTAACTATAAAAATTGGGCTAGGATGGGAGTTCTGAATTCTCATAACTGTGAAAAAAATATACAGTGCATTTCCTTATTCTTTATTCAAGGAAATATTAACCACATCAGCTCGAGAAAGTTTCATTGACCATGTCCAAACTTGTGACTGACTACTCATATTGTTCCTCTTAGATAGATTTGATCCTGTTAGCCAAATATATTGGAAGGTATATAAAAATTTGTATGAAATATACCCAAAACTAAGATATTGGTTATTCATTAAAAATATGTTAGAATCACAAATAGAATGAAAGAAATAAAACCACTTGATCTTCTCAATCAACATAGAAAATTAGGAATAGACAGGAACTTCAATATGATAAATGGCATTTATGAAAACTCACAACTAACATCATACTCAATATTGAAAGACTGACAACATTCCTCTTTAAGATCTGAAACTGGACAAGGATGCCTGTTTTTACCACTGCTATTTAACACAGTACTAGAAGTTTTAGCCAGAGCAGTTAGACAAAAAAAAGAAAAAGAAAGAAAAGGTACAAAAGGTATCCAAATAGGAAAGGAGAAACTAAAACTGTTTCTATTCATAAATGACATGATCCTATATTTTGGAAATCCCTAAGAATCCACAAGAAAGCTATTAGATTCAGCAAAGTTGTAGGGTAGAAAAATCAGTTGTTTCTATACACCAGCAACAGACGATCCAAAAAAGGAAATCCATTAAAAAAGCATTAAAAGAATAAAATACCTAGGAACACTTTTAATAAAAGAGGTGCAAGCCTTGTATAATGAAAACTACAAAAACATTACTGAAAAAAATTAAAGAAGACTTAAGTAACTGGAAAAACATTCCATGTTCAAGGATAAGAAGGTTTAATATCCTTAAGATGATACTAGCAAAGTGATCTGATACAATGCAGTCCCTAACAAAATTCCAATGACCTCTTGTGTGGAAATGGAAAAGACAGTCCTCAAATTCATACGAAATAGCAAAGGGCTTTAAATAGCCAAAACAGCCTTGAAAAAGAGAATAAAGTTGGGGGACTCACATTTTCTAATTTTGAAACTTGTTAAACCATAAAACTTTTAGAAGAAAACATATGGGTAAATCTTTAAATTTGGCAGTGGATTTTTTGTAGATGTGACACCAAAAGCATAAAAAACAGATACATTGGACTTCATCAAAATTAAAACCATTGTAAATAAAAAGACATTATCAAGCAAGTGAAAAGATAACTGACAGAATGGGAGAAAATATTTGCAAATCATGTATCTGAAAAGGGTTTACTATATAGAATGTATAAAGAACTACAATTCAACAACAAAAAGACAGCCCAATTAAATTGGGCAAAGGACTTGAATAACATTTCTCCAGGAAATACAAATGAGATATCAGTTCAAACCCACTAAAATGGCTATAATAATAAAAATTTATAAAGGAAAATGACAGGTATTGGTGAAGATGCAGAGAAATTGGAACCCTTTTACATTGCAGGTGGGAATGTAAAATGGTGCAGTTGCTATGGAAAAGAGTTTAGTGATTCTTCAAAAAACTAAACAATTACCATATGATCCAGCAATTTCACTCCTAGGCATATACCTGAAGAATTGAAAACAAGAAATCAAACAGATACCTGTATCTCAGTGTTCATGGCAGCACTATTCACAATAGTCAGAAAGGTGGAAACAAAGTGTCCATCAACAGATAAATGGATAAACAAAAAAAAAACAAAACAAACAAACAAACAAACAAACAAAAAAAAATATATATATATATATATATATACCTACAATGAAATAGTATTCAGCCATAAAAAGGAATGAAGTTCTTATACATGCCGTGACACAGATAAACCTTGAAAACGTTATGCTAAATGAAATAACCCAGACAAAAAGGGATAAATATTGTATGATTCTGCTTACATTAAGTATTTAGAACAGGCAAATTAATGAACATGGAAAGTAGATTAGTGGTTGCCACAGGTGAATGGTGCAGGGAGAACAAGGAGGTATTGCTTAATTGTTACAGATTTTATTTGGGTGATGAAAAGTTGTGAAAATAGTGGTTGGTGATGATTGCTCAACATTGTAATAAATGTCACTAAATTATATACTTAAAAATGGTTAAAATGGAAAATTTTTTTGTTATATTTTAATAGTTTTAAAAAATGTATTCATGAAATCTATAAATAATGTAAGTATACTTAGTCTGTCTTCCTTCTCCACCTAAGTAATATTTTAAAAGTTGACTGATAGAGAAAAAGAGCAGTAATGATACTTAGATGATAAATTGCATAATTATCTTAATATAAAGTGGGCTCGAGTGAAAAAAAAGCAAGGGTTAGTAAATACTTAAGATAAATCGGAATGTCATGATCAACTGGTAAAAAGTAGTTGTGTTCTTTCACTTATTATCTAATTAAGAAAGTCCTGTTTGTGCCATCTGAAAAATAGAAGAATTACATTTATTGGTTAGCATCATTCTTTTAGGATGAAAATAGCCTGATTTCATTTAAAAGGAACAATTGTTTATGAATTCTCACTGAACATACTATTAGAAATTATAACTCAGCTGAAACTCTTCAAATTCACTAAGTCGACATTTTATTTCAATCTTTTTTCCAACATTTTATTTTGAGACATTAAAAACCCTAGGAAAGCTGAAAAAGTAAGAAAATTTACATCATATACCATTCATTAAATCACTAATTTAATATTTTGCTACATTTGCTTCCCCTTTTCTCCCTTTTCTTTGTGAACCATTTAAAAGTGAGTTGCAGACATTATGGCATTTCATTCCTGCATATTTCAACATACATCTCTCAAGGACATACCTATATACTGCGCTACCCTTTACAACCTGATAAAATTAATAATTCCATAACATCTAGTATCAGATACTCAGATCTAGACAAGGTTCATGCTTTGCATTTGATTATCTCTTCAGTCTCTTGTAATCTAGAACGATTCCCTCCATTGTTTTCTATGAAATTCTATTTTTTATATTATGGAGTATTATAAGATATTATTTTAGTTAGTATGACAAAAATAATCTTTACCATAAAAAGTTTGGATCATTGTGAGTTATATTTGTAAGTATTCATTCAGAAACTGTAGTTGGTGATTATTTCCAAGTGGAACTATATTCTACAGAGTAGCATTTTTTAGTCTGTTAATCTTACTGGATAAAGTGAAACTTTAAAAGTTTTTAAAACCTAAAAAAAGAATGCTCTCCATTAGTGTTATTTGAAAGTGCAAAGTATTTTTAGTCAAAACCTGTTTGTCTTCAACTTTTTAAATTACACTACATGTACCCTTCTGGGAATTAACACACTTCCTTTTATCTTCTTTGAGTTTATCTACTGTGTTGTATGAAGCATGAATAGAAAAATGTTTGAGAAATATAAAGAATTTAAATAAACTTGTGCTAGAAATTACCCATATCCATACACCAATGAAAATTTTATTGGACTGTGAATCAGAGGTTAGCAAACTATGGCCTATTGCCATATCTAACCTGCTGCCTATATATATCCTGCAAGTTATTAATGGTTGAAAAAAATTCAAAAGAACTGTATTTCATGTCATGTGAAAATTTTATGAAATTCAAATTTCAGTATCCATGTATAGAGCATTATTGGAATACTGCCACACCCATTTGTTGCTGTATTGCATGTAGCTGCTTTTGCACTAACAATAGCAGCTGAGTTACTTATAAGAGACTATATGGCTCATGAAGCTTAAAATAGTACTGTCTGACCCTTAATAGAAAAAAATTTTCAACCCCTGCTCTTAAGCAGTAACCACTTATTTATATATAAATATGTAATTTTTTGCTTTTCCATATTAGATAATGACAAGTTGTACATTTGTAACAGGAAATTGTAGCTTAACAACCAAATTATTCTTTTTTCTTTTAAGATTGAAGACCCACTAGCTATTCTTATTCTCTTTGACGAAGCCAGATATAATTTATTGAAGGGCTTTTATACAGCTCTTGATGCCAAACTGATAACACTGGCAAGTCTGTTGTTGCAAATAGTTTATGGAAATTATGAGAGTAAGAAACACAAGCAAGGTTTCCTAAAGTAAGTATTTCATATAATGTGTGGTCTTGTGCTATGCTTAAGATTCAGTTTAACCAAGAAAGTTTAGAAATATTTATATATTAGTTTGGAATTAAATATAGTCAGCCCTCTGTATCTGTGGATTCCACATTTACAGATTCAGCCAACCACAGGTTGAACCCATGCATACAGAGGGCTGACTAAGGGGCTGAGCATCCTTAGGAGTCCTGGAACCAACCCCCCTCAGATACCAAGGGACAACTATCATACAGGGCATGGAATGAGAAGGAAAAAACCAGAAAACTGTGGGTAAAGCATTCTTTAAGTTATACTCTCTCCAAATTATTTTTCTTATATTTCACTATAGTTTGATAATCCTTATACTTTCTAAATTTTATACTTTCTTTTTTAACATATGTTTAAAGAAGTTCACTAAAATTTGAATGAGTAATAGAAAAATGTTATAAGGCATATGCATTTAGTAATCCCACCACAAAACTAGTTTCATGTTTCATGTTGAGAGAAGACAGTGAGATTTTAGCACATCTAAAGTTAGTTTATTGTTTTAAATTTTTTAAAATATTTTGTGGCTATTGAGAGAAGAAACATTTCTCTAAATTGAGCTATGTTAAGATTGTAGCTTTTGTTTAAAATTTTTTTAGAGCTCTCTGATATTTTACAACATAGTATTTTTTAGTTCAAAAATCAAGTTACTTAAAGCCTTTTGTGTCTAAATGATTATATTACTTTAGCTACTAAAGATAATTTATTTAAAAGATGTTGGCATATTTGCTTACAGTGAAGAAAATCTAAAATCCATTGTACCCATTACCAAATTGAAAAGTAAGGCACCTCACTGGACAAACCGAATACTTCATGAATACAAGGTAAGCTGTTTAATAGAACTAACCAGACATTTTATAAGACAGTTGAAACTTTGTTAATATTATTAGTATGTTTTAAACATGGTATATAAAACATATAGTCCTGAAATTAAAAATGGATCTTCTGGTTGACATGCCTAAAACTGAAAGGAAGATATGTTTTGGGTTTTTTAAATTTTAAATTTATTTTAAAGAGAGAGGAAGGGGAAGAGAGAGAGAGATGTCTTTGTGAGAGAGAAGCATCGATTGGTTGCCTCCTTTACTTGCTTTGATCCAGGGATCGAACCCAAATCCTTTTGGTATACGGGATGACACATCAACCAACCAAGCCAGCCAGCCAGGGCAAGGAATACATTTTTATTTTTAATTTAGATTCTTTCAATAAATACCTTCTGTATGCTGGATACTGTGGTAAGGGCTAGTGATTTTTAAAAAAACATAATATCTCTGTCCATGAGTCACTTGAAAAACCTGATAGAATAGACCAAAAAAATATATTTTTAGACCTTGATATTTCCTTTTTTTTTAAAAATGTAAAATATGAAGAGAAAAATTGCTCTTGGGATAATGTCACACAGTTTTTTTCTTCTTGGGGGCAGCCCCGATTTTAGGAACTGCTTAATTGACCTATTTGGATTACCAAAGGTACCTTCTCCTTTCACATCTCTTTATTTTACTTTATTTGGTTTTAGAATCTTAGTACGAGTGAGGGTGTCAGTAAAGAAATGCATCACCTTCAGCGCATGTTCTTACAGAATTGTTGGGAAATTCCTACATATGGAGCAGCTTTTTTCACAGGACAAATATTTACAAAGGCAAGCCCCAGCAATCATAAAGTCATCCCTGTGTATGTAGGAGTGAATATAAAAGGACTTCATCTCCTCAACATGGAAACCAAGGTAGATTTTCAGCTGTTTTTGACCAATCACATTTTATAATATCTAAAATAACAGTATCTGCCTATATGAGGAATTTAGAAATGGCATATATAGAAGTCTGTTCATTGCGGTTTCATTTTTAATAGCAAAGGATGGGGGCGGGGTGTGTGAAAACTAAATGATTATCAATAGGTGTTAACACGTTAATTATAGTACATTTCTACATTGAAATACCTTGCGGCCATACAAAAGAATGAAGAATATTTTTGTGTAGAATGATCTCCAAGATAGATGTATTTAGTGGGGGAGGGAGAGGTGCTGAACCATATGTAATATGCTACCCTTTGTGTAAAAATGGGGGAAGCAGATATTTATCCAAAGAAAACCAAAACACTAACTCAAAGAAATATACACCACCATGTTCAATGTAGCATTTTTTACTGTGGTAAAGATATGGAAACAACCTAATGCATAAAGAAAATGGTGATACACACACACACACACGGAATATTATTTAGCCATAAAAATGAAATCTTGCCATTTGCAACATGGATGGATCTTGAGGGCATTATGCTAAGTGACATAAGTTAGACTGAGAAAGACAAATACCATTCATTTATATGTGGAATATTACCAAAAAAGACAAAACTAATATGTTATATGTCAATTATAGCTCAGTTTTTTAAAATTGCAGGGAAGTGAACACTATATTTACATAAATATCTATTGCTTGTGAAGCATAAAGTCTCTTGAAGCCTTTAGAGAAGGGAACCAGGAAACTGGTAACAAGAGTAGGAAGGAGACTTTTCACTCTATGCCATTTGCAACTTGTGATTATATTGCATATTTTAAAAATCAATTAGATTTAAATGAAAAAGATACATAATTGAAGAGGAAAATACAGTATCTGACACAGAAGCTTCATTTGAAAATTAGAATTAGTTACAAAAATCTTTTGAGCAGACAGGATGAAGTGTGGAAGGGATTATGAATACCCATTGGAAGACATCAACTTGTTACTCTGTTGTGCTCCTTTTTCCAGTCGAAATCACTATAATATAAAATATGGGGTCATCAGTTATTTTTAGTATATTTACATTTTATAGGATGATCAACTTTCTAGTTTGTATAGGAAGCTAATAAAAATCAAATATATTTTGTTCAGTTAGATTTCTCAAGAATAGAACATTTTCCAAGTCAGTTAAAGTAATAACAAAGCTCATACATTAATAGAACCAGTGGCGTGGAAACATGGAACAGACTGATGAATCTCAGAGGGAAGGGGGTGTGGGGGGCGGGAAGAGATTAACCAAAGAATTTATATGCATATACACATAGCCTATGGACACAGACAGTAATGTGGGGAAGCCTGGGGCAGGGCGAGGACTGGGTGGAGGGAGGCAACGGGAGGAGTGTATCTTTAATACTCTCAGCAATAAAGACTTTTTAAAAAAACATACTTTAGGCTAGGAAATTTCATCATAAACCTAATTTTTTTTTTAATCCTCACCCGAGGATATTTTCCATTGCTTTTCAGAGAGTGGGTGGAGGGGGAGAGAAAAACATCAAACTTCGATGTGAGAGAGAGACATCGGTTGATTGGTTGCCTCCTGCCCTCACCCCAACCCAGAGGCCATGGGTTGAGCCTGCAACCTAAATGTGTGCTCTTGGCTGGAATTGAACCCAGGACCCTTCAGACTGAGGGCCGACGCTCTAACCACTGAGCCGAACTGGCTAGGGCCATAAACCTAATTTTTATTTTCATCATTTTTATAAGTATTATGAATCATGTAACTTCTGAAAGTATCCTAATCGCAGTTTGGTCATTTCATGATAACTCAAGATCATCCTTATGGACAGCAGTTATTTTACCATGCTGTTAGATATGCCTGTGAATGGAGGTAGAGAGTATATAGGGACATCAGGCAGATTAGGGACTGACTTCAGTAATTCACCTCAAACTTGACTTTTTTTTCTTTAATCCTCACCTGAGGATATTTTTTCCATTGCTTTTTAGAGAGTGTAAAAAGGTGTGGGGGAAGAGAGAGAGAGAAACATCGATTGGTTGCCTCCCACACATGTCTCAACCAGAGCCAGGGATCAAGCCTGCAACCGAGGTATGTGCCCTTAGCTAGAATCAAACCCAGGACCCTTTGGTTCCCAGGCCGACACACTGACTAATGAGCCAAACCAGCTAGGGCTGAAACTTGATTTTTTTAAGTTTATTTTTCAATTACAGTTGACATACAATATTATATTAGTTTTAGGTATACAACATAGTGATTAGACATTTATATACTTTACTAAATGGTCACCCCAGTAATTCTCATACCCATCTGACACCATCTACAGCTATTACAGTATTATTGTCTATATTCCCTATGCTGTACTTTGCATCCCAAAGACTGTTTTTATGTCTGGCAGTTTGCACATCTTAATCCCTTTCACCTTTTCAACCATCCCCTCCAGTGCCCCTCCCATCTGGCAACTATCAGTTTGTTCTCTGTATCTGTGAGTTTGTTTCTGTTTTGTTTGTATTGTTTTTCAAATTCTACATATGAGTAAAACCATATGATACTTGTCTTTCTTTGTCTAACTTATTTCACTTAGCATAATTTTTTTTAAGTGTCTGATGTCAGCTTGTTTTTGGATTATTTGCTTATCATTTTCTGTTTCAACTATTTTAGTGACACAAAATAGCTTTTTATTAGCTTGTAATAACCACTTTTTATGTTGTTAAAGAAAATGAAGGAGAAATTCCCCTCGCCATTCAAGAAATTTTTCCTCTGCTACTTTAAAGTATTTTATACCAGTGTTTACAAATCCTTCATTGAAGTGGATGGTAGTGCTGAGGGTGTAATGCTGAGCCTTTTCTCTGTACTCTATTTTATGTTTGACTTTTAGCATCCAAATGATGATTCAGCAATATCTTATACCATTTCATATTATGAATAATATTAACAGTCTGCTTTTTCAGGATAAGATGTTCATTTTCTAGAAATATAAATAGAAATAGTGTGCTTGGGAATATAAGAAGATGATTGAACCCAAGGGTAATGATGTTTTCTGTCCACATAATCATTATCTTGTACTCTGTAAGTCACTTATAAATTTATAGCACCTGTGAAAGCTCTAAAGGATTACATTTTCTAATCATCACAGGTGGGAGCAATCAACTTGTCCTCATTTGTCTTAGATTCACCAACATCTGCCAGGGTTGAATTTGACAAGCTTACTTAAACATCTTTATCAGCGAAAATACTTTCATTTGCATTTAAAATCTACATGAAATACAATAGCTTCAGAGATTAATTCTGAGGAACAGCCATAGAATACAGCTGTGGGCTGTTTTTTTATCATTTCTACCTTCTGTATTTTGTTTCTTTTTGAAATACTGAAGGTTGCCCATCAGAAAATATAGCTCAACCAATTTCGTATTCTCATCAGAGACTTGTCTGTTCTACTTACTTAAAATGTAGACACTACTGAATAGATAAATACACTGTGTTGTGGTTGAGTGTTTTACTATATTGAATGCATTGCAGGCTTCCTAACTGAATTATACTTGTTGATATATCTTCAGCCTTAATAGTATCACTGCCAATGGATTGTTCTTTGCTAATGTCAATTTAGACCATAATGCCCCTCTGAAATAAAAGTGCTTTTTAAAATACCCACACATGCTATTCTTTGTGATTACTTGTCAACATCACAATTTCTCCTGTCTGTCCTGGTCAGCTATGTGGTACTGCTGTGGTTTTCCATTTTCTGCTCTCAAGTATCCCTGCCATTTCTCTGTGCTTTTTTAAACACTTTGCCCTTTTTATGTTTTACCTCCTAATGAGAGCTACTTTTTCCTTCTGGAGCAGATAGATCTCTCAAAACCATAATGTGGACTCTGGCTCTTTAACCCCATTAGCTGTTTTTATTATTGTGGATTTCTCAAGAATTCCTTTTCCCCTGTACATTGGCTTTTAACAACAAAACCTTTAGTTTTAACTTGTGGTCTCAGTACTTTTATTGGTAATTTAACTTCCACATAGTTGAGTTGGTATACCACAGATGTATGTTTTCCTTATTTTAAACTCTGTTGAGGCTATATTAATGGACTATTTCCTGCCTCTTGATTAAACAAATTTCAGGTGACTGATCTTCAAAAGATAGGCAATTTGATGTATTATGAAATCTCAACTCAGTGTTTCAGTGTGCACCTTGGTAAATAGCTATTTTATCATATCCTATCTATAAAGTTATATTTTACAATATAAATGTAGATAGCTAATTTTACACAAGAATGTTACTAGTTTCCCATTATATATGATAGTCATATAAATTAATTATACTGTTTTATTTACAGAAAACCTCACTTTTAAAATACCTTAAATCATTAACTTTTTAGCATATCCTTAGTTTATTATTTACAATCATTAAGTCAAGAACTGTTAGTCATAGAAAGCTAATGTTTCTAAACATACATATTTTAAAGGATGGCATGAACACTGTATACAGAATATATTTTTAGGGCAAGGAAATGCAACTTACTGCTGGGAGAGAATTATTAAAAAATAATCAAAAGAATATATTGAATGCCTACTTACATATACCATTATGTTAGGAAAGTATAAGCATAGGTTGCTCTAATGTTTTTTAAAAATAGTTCTGTTGAACTTACGAAGAGTATATTTTTAAGTATGCTTATTTTTACAATAAATATATCAGTATACTTATTTTCAGTGAGATGAAATTGCCTAAGTCAACATGTTACTCCATTACATAAATTTCAGATCTGAAAGTACTGTGTGAATATTCAAAAGATACTGAATAAAGTAAAAGGAATTGTTTTAACATGCAGAAAGTAAAGACTTGTAATACATTTAATTTTCTTGAAATTCACTGATATAATGGTCATCTTTTTTATTCCTCAGCTTTAACTGAGAGAGAATTGACATACAACATTGTGTAAGTTTAAGGTGTACAACACGTTGGTTTGATAGACATATATTGTGAAATGATTACCACAATAGCATTAGCTAACACCTCCATCACATCATATAATTACCATTTCTTTTTTGTAGTGAGAACATTTAAGATCATTTAGCAACTTTCAGATATATAGTAGAGTATTACTTACTATAGTCCCCATGCTGTACATTAGATCCACAGAACTTATTCATCTTTTAACTGAAAGTTTGTACTCTGTAACCAACATCCCTTGGATTTCCCTCACCCCCCAGCCCCTAGTAACCACCATTCTACTCTCTGTTTCTAACAGTTCAGGTTTTTTTAGATGCCACATACAAGTGATATCATATAGTATTTGTCTTTCTCTATCTGACTTTTTAATTTTTTTTAAAGGCAAATCAGACTTTATTTATTTATTTATTTTAATATATCTTTATTGATTTCAGAGACAGAGGAAGGGAGAGGGAGAGAGAGAGTTGAAACATCAGTGATGAGAGAGTTGTCATTGATTGGCTGCCTCCTGCACCCCCCTAACTGGGGCTCGAGCCCACAACCTGGGCATGTGCCCTGACCGGGAATTGAGCCATGATCTCCTGGATCCTAGGTCCATGCTCAACCGCTGAGCCTGGCCAGGCTCTTTATCTGACTTTTAAATTCCACACACAAGTGATATCATATAGTATTTGTAATGTAATGTCGCTTAATGTAAAGCCCTTAGGGTCCATTCATGTGGATGCAAATGACAGGATTTCCTTATTTCTCATAGTTGAATAATATTCATATATGCACATACATGTATACATATATACACATACATACCACTGAATGAGCATCTTTTAAAATTTTTGTCAAACTGATAAAAAGAATATCATTGCTTAAGGCAGTATCCTGAGAGTCTACCATATATGTAGCTCTGTACTGCAGGCTGTGTGTAGTTAGTATGGTGCGTTCTTTGAATAAGTTTTATTCTAACATTAGACCTGACTAGATAAGCGTAGATAGTAAGAGATTGGTGTTTTTAACATTTCAATACAACAATTTTTAATTATGTTGTAGGCTTTACTCATCAGTCTTAAGTATGGCTGTTTTATGTGGCAATTGGGAGATGCTGACACATGTTTTCAGATCCATAGTATGGAAAATAAAATGAGTTTTATAGTACACACAAAACAGGTAAGTACTTATCACTTACTCTAGACTTCTAATAATGAACTACTATATTAGTAAAATTATTTTTTATAAAATTACAATCCATTTTACTTCAATGAAAACTGCTAATATGACATGAAATTAAAACATTTAAGACCAAGGGAAAAAAGCAGGCCTTTCCTAAGCAAACAAAGTCAGAAACTTATCTGAATAATTTATTTCTGTCTTATAACAGTGGAACACTCTTTTTCTGCCATTATAAAAAGTTCTAGTCAGGATTGCCTGTCTCTTCTGCCAAGGTAGAGGGTGGTCCTTCTCTGTTCTTGACCAGTATCCTATGTGAGCCACTAGTTGAATCCAGCAGGTTGTTTCTTAAATCCCTTCAAAGGCCTGAGTAAATACTCTATTCTTGACAAGCTGCCCCCTAATAAAAAAGTTTCTTTTAAAATAGCTAGAGAACTGCCTACTTTCATGCATGTCGTTTACTGATCTCACATATTTCATATTTATTGTCAACTTGTTTTACTTTGTAGGCCGGCCTGGTGGTGAAACTGTTAATGAAGCTAAATGGGCAGTTAATGCCTACCGAAAGAAATCCTTGAGAGGAAAGCAATTGATACTTAAGCTGCTGCATTTTGTGATACAGACTTTTTTCCATGAAAGATTTCTTAAACTATTACTTTTAACAAGGCACCTAGTCTCTTGTAATATATATGTATACTATTACGTTGTACAGAATCTGTACTTATGTTTGGTGTGTAATATACCAATTACTTTTATATAATATCCTCATAAGCTATTCTAATTTTTCAGAGAAATACACAAAAAAGTGTAGATTGATAGTCTGTATAATGTTAGACCAAATAGTAAGCTTTATAAAAAGTTATTTTTGGTAAATGGTAAAGAATTTAGAGCGGAATGTGATGAAATTAAAATACATACAGCTTTGCTATAATTATGTGTCATTTCAAAACATACTTGAAAGTCAACATGATTTTAATAAAGAAATGTATTTTCTACTTAAGCCATTATAACACTTATTTAAAACATTTTCTGTAATTTCTGAACATTTCTCAGCATGTTTTTGAAAGACTTGGTTAAAATGGATCTAGGATAAACTAGTAACCCCCTGCATCATAATTACCTGGGTACCTCTTTAAAAAATGAGGATTTCAGAAACTCACTTTAAATAAGTCCATTTTCACTGTGGAAGTAGCAGGGCCTGGGAATCTTAAGTTTGGGTTAGTTTTATGTTGAAATAATTCCAGATCCAATAATGAATTTGGATCATTAAAGTTAATTTCACAAAATTGCCTGGCACACAAGCACATATGTACATAGATACATAGGTTAAATGACACTCTCTAGGTAATCGTAGTTGCATTTATTAAGTTTATGTTGTATTTTTATGAGTAGGCTTAGTGATTTATTTATATTGCCTTTACATTATAGGATGTAGATCACCAAATATTTGGTTGTTTCATTTAGGGGAATACTGATATAAATGAGGAGCTAACTTGATTAACCAGCTCTTTAATAAGCTCAGGAACAAGTCTTTCCAAGCTAGTAGATCGATGTTCTAAGTAAGTTCAGAGATAGCCATATTTAAAGTTATCCTACAGATTATAGTATTTATATATCATCACCTATTCTTTATATAAACCTCTTATTTCTAATGGTGCTCTGTCTGAGCCTTATTAAAATTAAGATTATGTAGATAAGTAAGTTTAATGATAAAGCCCGATTTAATTCTGTGCTAAGCACTTTTGATTCTGCATGGGCAATGCCCTGGTTCAGTTTCATCCATCCCAATGGCCTCAGCTGTTACAAAAAGCCCTGTTGACTGGCAAACCTAGAAACTCAGCCTCATTCTCTCTTCTGAACTCTAGATCTTAGTTTCCAATTTTGTCCTCATAAGCCGCCACATTTTGTGATACAGACTTTTTTCCATGAAAGATTTCTTAAACTATTACTTTTAACAAGGCACTTAGTCTAGCTTCACCTAGTGGCCCACACGAGGAACTTCAGTTTCATCACAGCTGGAAAGAACTGCTTCGCCTCCTTGCTCCATTCTGTGCCTACGCTCGTATTCTGTGATTGGTTAATGGCATTACCAAGTTGCACCCAGTTGCTTAGCCTGGAAATCTTGGCGTGGCCTTCAACTTTTACCTCTAATCACCCCACATGTTCCACTTATCGAGTCTGTCCAATGTCTTGCCGGTCCTTTTCCACCCCTTCCTCCGTTTGCACAGCACCCACCCTAGTTCAAGTCCTTGTCATCTGTTCCTAAACTCGTAGCTTCCTCCCCTGACTTGGGCTCTAACCCTGCTCTCCTGTCACATCGGTGCCAACCTAACCTTTCTCAAAGATCTGATCATTTCATTATCCTTTGAAAACTCTCCTCACTACATGTTGAATTTAACCCCAGTCCCTTATTACTGAATACAGGGCCCTTAATTCTGGCACACACCTCCCTATCCAGACTAACGTCCAACCCTTCCACATCATCCTGTGCTCCTCCCTGCCCAGTGTTTCCTCACCCTGACTGCAGTCGCATGGGCAGTTTACTTTATGACTTGAAATTTTAGGGTGGGGCCCAAGCATTTCCATTTTTAAAGTTTCTCCATGGGATTTTGATGTATAGCTTAGGGTTTAGAACTGCTGTTATAACCAATTTTAACTAGGAGATAGCCGAATGGTGTGGTAAGGATGCAATGATACTACATTAAACAACTCCCTGCTCCATAGAATATAGTGTACCCTCCCAGAGTTGGACAGTTTCCCTTCCCTGTACAGAAGGGAAGAGAAGACTATTAGAACAGCATGGCTATGAAAGTCTTAAAAATATATAGCATTAAAAAATCAATTTTAAAAATTAGTATTGAGAAATGAACAATAAGGAGGAAATGCAAACAGCTTTTAATGACTGCCTAGAATGGGCCAGGCATTATATGTGCAGTGAGAATAAAAGATGCCATTTTCCTTTTCATCACTGGATAAATCTGAGTGCCTTTTGTGTGCCAAGGGTCCAGTAGGAAGGAAAACAAAGTCCTGCTTTTGGTGAGCAAAGTTTAATGAGGAAGATGATAATGCTCATGGAAATATATATGGATAAACTCTAATAAGTGTGATGAAAGAAAAATCAAGTGTACTATCTAACTATAAAAAAGGGAATGATCAAGTCTTAGACAAAGCTCAGATTTGTGTGTTGAAAGATCATCCTGGGCCAGCGCACAGAAGGGCTCAAAGGGGCCTGAGTAAGAAAGTATAAGACAAGGGGAAGAAAAAGATCAATGTTTCGACAAAAGCCAGTGACCTGTGGATACGAGAGGTAAGGAAGAGAGAGGACTTAGAAATAATTCTCCTTTCTGTCCTGGGCAACTGGGAAAAGGGCTCCGTACAACTGTCTGATACAGGGAATGGACGAGGGGGGTTTAAAGAAGGAAGTGTTGAGCTCAAGTGGCGATGCCTGAGGCTGGAGCTCAGAAGCTCTGTGGGAGACGACAACTGAAACTCCAGGCACCGATTCAAAGCCACACAGGGAGAGAGCAGAGTGAGAAGCAAGCCAAAGAACACTAGCATTTGAGAACTGGGCAGAGGGAGAGCAGTGCATATCGTTGTCAGGAAAGCTGGGTGTGTGTAAGGAAAAGAAAGAGCTCGGCCTCGTCCTATGCACTGTGTATTCAACGCATTTCATATGGGCAAACGTTACGTTAAAAGATCTTTAATATCACTAAAGAGAAAAACAGTATGTTTTAGTGGCAGAGAGCACATTCATTTATGGATATTTTAAAAACAGCTATCATGAGAGAGAGGTGTTTAAAATGCATTTCAAGTAAAAAGGAAAGCGAAAGAATAAAAATTTAGAGCCCCTGGAACTCATGCGCGGCTGGTGGTAATGCAGACTGGCACAACCACTTCGGAAAAAACAGTTCGGTAGTTTCTTCTATGCTATACATGCACCTACTACAGGACCCAGTAATTCCACTCCTAGGCATTTATCCAAAAGACGAAAACTTATATTCATGAAAAAATCTGTATGCAAATATTAACGGGTTATATTTTCTGCAACTCAAATACCCTTCAGTGGATGAGTGAGTAAACAAAGCCAGGCACATTCTATTTCTGTTCAGCGACAAAGAGAATGAACTATTGGTGCGCAATATGAATACATTCCAAATGCATTATATTAACTGAAAGAGGCCAGGCTCAGAAGGTTACATGCCGTCGCACTGCCTTCCATCTAGATGGCATTCTGGAAAAGGCAAAACTATAGGGTCAGGAAGCAAACAGTGGTTATCAGAGGTTAAGGTTGGGGGTGAGGGGGTGTGGGAATAAATAAATATAAACGGGCGGCATGAAGAGATTTAGGAGAATAAAAGAAATGTTCTGTATCCTGATTTTGACTGACAAATAGTGGTGTTTTTTTAAATCTCACAAAACTGTACATCAAAAAAAGAAACATTTTACTGTACATAAATTTTGCAAGTATATCTAAGAATCACAACTTGCTATACAAGTTAAAAATTTACCAAAGTTTTCTAAAGATTTAATAGAAATATGTTAGTACTTGAATTCCAATTGTGTGTGGTCAGAGAAGATTACAGAGAGGTTATATGTTTGAAAATGCAGACAACTTTAAACAAACTGGAAATATAAATCTTTGCTAACAGAAATGCAAAATGACCTTATTAAATTTGTTAAAATTGTATGAAATAATAAAAAACTACTGAGTACATAAACAAAAATTAATGGTGGCTCAGCGCTGAGATATTTTGGGTGGCGCTGATCATTGGTTGAATCTTCTGGTAAAGCAGTCTGGAAAATGTTTACTCCCCTTGACCTGACGATCCCACATTGAAGGCAGTCCAAGGATGAACCCACTGCCCACACTTTCTCATTTGCAGGGTTTCAGTGGTAAAATTTCCCCGCTTGCCTAGGGAATAAACTGTATGTGCTAAAATTCAATGAGGAAAAAAATAATAGTTTATAACATTACCATAAAAATAGAACAAAACTGTACAGTTAAAAATAATGTAGTCCTAGCTGGTTTGGCTCAGTGGTTAGAGCGCTGGCCTGAGGACTGAAGGGTCTTGGAGTCCATTCCGGTCAAGGGCACGTACCTCAGTTCCAGGCTCGATCCCCAGCCTTGGTCGGGGTGAGTGTGGGAGGCAACCAACTGATGTGTCTCTCACACCGATGCTTCTTTCCCTTCTACTCTCTCTAAAAAAGCAATGGAAAAAATATCCTTGGGTGAGGCTTAAAAAAATATATATCCAAGGCAATTGCTTTTAAAACAAGTCTCTCCCAGAGCATACCAGGTGCCTTACCTGTTACAGAATCATGTAATTGTGCCACCAACTCAATTAGATGAGCAAATAACCCAAGTATCTGAAACCAGTAATTAAAGCATCATTTGTTGACTTTGGGAGCTGTAGGATGTTTTAATAATGTGCCTTCCCAGTTACATGTTACAGATGCTGATAATGCTTTTTTTGTGTTTACTGAATATATACCAGTAGGGTAGTAAAAGGGAATGAACCTAAAATGACAATTCATCTGCAGATAGAATAACAGATAAACAATTTTTACTAAAGTCAGCTGTGTGCCATTTTTCCTTTCTGGGTTCTTTGCTTTCAGTTAATATTTAAGTTAGTTATGTACACATAACCACTAGGAAGAATAAAAGCCAGTCTGGATTTTTTACTTATTTCAGCCATTTCACTCACAAATAATTAAATGTATATAGTTAAAAGTGGATTTTAGTTAATTTTATTTGAACTTTGGCTTACTTGTTAAGTTATTTACTATTTTAAAGTATGTGGGTGTTCACAGATCACATAATATTTTATGTCATATAATAGGTTAAACACAGGGTATTACTAAGTGCTATAAAATTAATAACTTTCCCCTCTTTCTTAGTCACAATCAGTCATGAAATGAATGGTAAAATATTTCATATTTACATTATTGTGTAAATGAGGAAAGGTACAGCAACGGAAAATTTCCAAGATGGATCAGATAAACACTATTATAGGAGCTACCAGGACAAAATGTTTTTGGAACTTATTTTCAAGTTAAGAATAAAATTTGAGACAATTCTTAGGTAAGGATAATCCTAATCTGCTTCTATCTAATGTGGAGTTTAAATCACAAATCAAAAACTTAGTATTTAAACTCCCTAAAAGAAAGGAGATGGATACAAAAACTGTCTGAACTGAGAAAATAAATTTCTGTTGTTTAAGCAAAAAAAAAAAAAAAAGAGAGAGAGAGAAAACTACCTGTACTCCAAAGACCAATGGTGATATAAATTTCCATGTTAAAAGTAAGATGCATTTTTCACCTCTATGCTATGCTGAGTAAAGAAGGTAAATATACTAAACAGCAGCTTTTAATGCCCTCAACTCCCCCCACCCCCAGAGAGACTTCTGGAACACCAGCAAATTATCTGCATTTCCAACAGTATGGTATGGCACAAAACTAGCCACACAGGTCAATGGAATAGAACAGACTTCCCAGAAACAGACTTCCCACACATGGGCAATTAATTTATGACAAAGGAGCCAAGAATATACAATGGGGAAAAGATAGTGTCTTCAATAAATGGTGTTGGGAAAACTGGACAGTCACATGCAAAAGAATGAAACTGGACAACTACCTAATATTGTACACAAAAACTAAATCAAATGAATTAAAGACTTGACGGTAAGACCTGAAACCCTAAAAAGTCTACATGAAAACATTGGGGGTAGGATCCTTGACATCCGTCTTGGTGATGATCTTTTGGATCCGATACCTAAAGCAAGTGGTACTACATCGCACTAGAAACTTCTTCACAGCAAAGGAAACCATCAAGAGAATGAAAAGGCAACCCCAAAAACTTACGGAATGGGAGAAAATATTTGCAAATCTGATAAGAAGTTAATATCCAAATATATAAAGAACTCATACAACTCTATAGGAAAAAAAACAATCTGATTTTAAAAATGGGCAGAGGCCTTGTGGGCGTGGCTCAGTGGTTGACCATCGGCCTAGGATCCAGGGGATCGAGGTTTGATCCCCCGTCAGGGCACATGCTTGGGTTTTGGGCTCAAACCCCAGGGGGGGCATGAAGGGGCAGCAGATCAATGACTCATCATTATTGTTTCTATCTCTTTCCCTCTCCCTTCCTCTCTCTAAAAGCAATAAAGGCATATATTTTAAAAAATGGGCAGAGGATCTGAATAGACATTTTTCCGAAGAAAACATACAGATGGCGAACAGGTACATGAAAAGACGCTCAACATCACTAGTCAGGAAAATGTAAATCAAAACCACAGTGATATACCACCTCCCGCCTGTTAGAATGGCTATTGCCAAAGACGAGAAATCACAACTGACGAGATGTGGAGGAAAGGGAGCCCTCGCGCACCGCTGGTGGGAATGGAAGTTGGTGCAGCCCCTATGGAAAACAGTGCGGGGGTTTTTCAAAAAGTTACAAACAGAACTACCATAGGGTCCAGCTCTTCCACTTCTGGGTATTTATCCAAAGGAAACAAAAACACTAACTTAAAAAGTGATATGCACCTGGACCTTTATTGCTGCATTATTCACAACAGCCAAGACAGAGAAGAAACTTAAGTGTCCGTCAACAGACGAATGGATTTTAAAAATGGGATACACGCAAATATTATTCAGCCATAAAAAAGAAATCTGGACATTTGGGACAACATGGAGGATCTCAAGGGCATTATGCTAAGTGAAATAAGTCATCAAGAAAGATAAATACCATATGAACTCATATGTGAAATCTAAACGAAACAAACAAACAAAAACCCGAGCTCAGGGATAGAGAACAGATTGGTGGTTGCCAGAGGCAGGGGGTTTAGGGCAGGGGAAGTGGGTCAAAAGGCACAAACTTTCAGTTATAACATGAATTCTGGGGATAAATGTACAGCACGGTGACTATAGTTAATAATTCTGTATTGTACATTTAAAAGTAGCTAAAAGAGTAGATCTTAGAAGTTCTCATCACAAGAAAAAAAAATTGTAACTATGTATGGTGACAGATGTTAACTATATTTTGTAGTGATCATTTTGCAATATATACAAATATCAAATCATTGTCCTGTACACCAAACACCAGTCTACTGCTATATGCCAATCACATCTCAATTTTTAAAAAACAGCACAGGTTTCTAGAACACCAGCTAATTATAGGTATCGCCAATTAGTCACCCAGTCTTAACCCAGGCAGATGACAGCCTGCAAATCCAACCCCCGAAATAGCATACTAAAAGGCTACCCGGGCAGAGTTACTATGTCAAAGGGAGCCTCACCGCTTTTCATAAATTCTAAGTTCGTTATTTAACTTTAAATTCCAAATTGGAAGTTGGTGGTGTGGGAAGCGACTGGGAGGTCCGTGCACTGAAACAGCTCTGTAACAGTTGCGAGGCTGTGCACAGGGGCTGGGGGAGGCGGTGGGCCAGCCACCCCGACGACCAGGAAGGCTGTGGCTTCCGAGGGGCGCTCAGCGACCCCGCCGGGGAGGATGCCCGCTCTGCAGACCAGGGGCCCCTGCCAACCAGCCCGGCGCCTTTGGCATGAGCCTGCGGGTGGTAACACATTGGAGGTTAAACTAGCGCTCCAAGGGCATTGTACTTACTTAATCCTCACATGGGGATATTTTTCCTGCTGCTTTTCAGAGGGAGCGGAAGGGAGGGGGAGGGGAGGGGGAGGGGGAGGGGAGGGGGAGGGAGAGGAGGGGAGGGAGAGGGAGGGGAGGGGAGGGGAGGGGAGGGAGAGGGAGAGGGAGAGGGAGAGGGAGAGGGAGAGGGAGGGGAGGGGAGGGGAGGGGAGGGGAGGGGAGGGGAGGGGAGGGGAGGGGAGGGGAGGGGGAGGGAGAGAAACATCGATGAGAGACACGCTGGCCCGCGGCGGGCAGGGCATGGAGCCCGGACCCCGGGCCGGCGCTCTCACACCCAGCAAAGCCCACCAGGGCTCTAAGGGCATTTTAAACACAACTCTGAAGTACAGATGCAATAGCGTTCACGAAAAGACATAAATGAGTTAAAGTGTCAATTTAATAATATTTCATCCACGGCACAACTCACTGGCTTATTCAGTTTTGCTGTATTTCAAGTGTTGGTAAACCGGGCAAGGTCCTTTTCCGCTTCCCGCTTCCCTGCGGCGGCGCCGGGGTCAGGGTTCGAGTCCCGTCAGGGCACGTGCCTGGGTTGCAGGTGGGATCCGGGCCCCTGGCGGGCGTCTGCGGGAGGCCACCAAGCGGTCTCTCTCTCTCTCTCTCCCCCTCTTCCACTTCTTTCTCAATTAAAAAAAAAAAAAAGATCGATGTAAATAATATCCTCGGGTGATGATTAACCAAAAACCCCACAACCAAACCCCAAGCCCCTCTATACACGCGGTCCTTCCATCACGTCCTCACATTCTGCAAACGCGGCCTGTTTGCCGACAAACGCGCGTTTGGGCCGCACTGAGCCGGGACCGCATCAGTCTGGCAACTGCCTCGCCGCGTGCAGACGACGGGAGGGGCGGGCGACGGTCCCCAGGAGCCGCCTCCGCGCTCAGCCGGGCCGCTGCACGTGCGCCCCGGCGGGGCCCCCCAAATCTCCACGTCAGGGTGCTGGCGGGATCCCCGCAGACTGGCGCCCCGGTGAGCGTTCCTCCCGGCCCCGGCCCTGGTCCTCCGGCCGGCCCGTGATCCGGGAGCCCGGCGCCGCCTGGAGAACGGCCTGCGCGGAACCGAGGCAGACGCGGGTCGGGCTCCGGGAGGGGGTTGGTCCCGCAGCGACGAGCCGGGCCCCCCGCGGCCGCACGCGGCTCCTCCCGCGGTCGGTGGGGCGCGCAGGGCTCGGTCCCAGCTCCTCGCAGCGCCGCCAGCCGAGAGGTCGACTCGGGCTGATGAGCGTGGGGGAACCCCGAGGGCCAGCGCCCAGGCCCGCGGCGCTCGGGGCCGCTGCCCGTGAGAATCAGATGCCCCCCCCCCCCCCGAGGAAACCCGAACCTCGCTCTCCAAACCCGGGAGATCCCAGTGCGCGAGCGGAGGACGCGGCCGCGCGCCCCGCCGGGCACGGAGCGGAGGCCCGGCCCGCTCCCTAGGGTCCCACTGTGACCCGGACAGCTCACAAACGCCCAGGGGCGCGGCCGAGACACGCGGGGCGCTCGCGCGGGCCCGGGGCCGCCGGGGCCGCCGGGGCCGGGAGCAGGGGCCGACCTCGCCGAGGCTGCGCCGCGCGCCGGGTGGAGCTCCAGGCGGCCGAGCGCGGCGCTGCGACTCACGCCCGCGACCTGCCAGAGCAAACCCAGGTTTTCAGTGCCTCCCGCTTCCCCTCATCACCTGCCGCTCTCCAAGTCCCCCTCTGTTGCATGCCCCAGGGGTGCCCGCCTCTCCCGCGCGTGCATCCTGCCCCACCCGGCTTTAGCTTCTGTTGAGGGACACCCCCCTGCCGCCCCCGCACTCTAGGAAACAACTTGCTGACGCCGCTGCACCGTATAAAAAGGTCCTGTGGCTCCCTGAATGTCCATGTCTTTCAGATATGTAACAAATCCCAGTGGGTTACTGCTCACCTTTACTTATATATACCGAAACAGAGTTGGGATGTATTTTTGCCTGTAAAATTGGCAATATTTGCTTTAAATGAGACCTTCAGTGTATGTCAGGATGAGAGATTTTCTCGTATACAGTTTTAGAATGTTATTTAGCTGTATCAGCCTTAAAAATGTTCACATGGAAATGGTTAAATAATGGTTGGCACATCCTTCGATGGAATACACTTCAGGCGTGAAAGATAAGCTTTTTGAATATTTGATTTCAAATCACCTGTTAACTCTGATGTATATTCTGTGATGATGGAAACATTTAATGTCTGCACTGTTGAATAAGGTAGTTACCAGCCATGTGTGGCTACTGAACACTTGAAATGTGGCTACTGTGATTGAGCTAAATTGTAATTCAATTTAACTTAAATTGAAACAGTCATGTGTGACTAGTAGCTACTATATTGGACAATGATGTTACATAGTAAGGTCTCAATTTTGTAAAAAAAGAAAAAAGTATGTGTATGATATTCACCACTGGTTATTTCTGAGAAGTGGCTATAGGGGACATTATAGTTGCTTCCCTAGCCTCTGTTCTGGCTTTGGGTTGCTCTCTCCCTGATATCTATGTAACATCTATCATCTATCTATCCACCTACCTACCTACCCATCTATTTATCTAATCTATGTATCTCCCCTGCAATTTGGGAGAGGCTTATGTCACCCCTGGCTGTAGGAGTGAGGCACATGGCAGTGTCTAAAACAAGTCATGGGTTCAGGGTTGGGCACATGAGCTAATTGGGTCAATGGAACAGGAGATTTCATCTCTGGCTCAGTTTCTCCTAGAATACCAATCCAAGTTGGGTGTAGCATTCATGGTCAATCTAGGCATTCACACATGGAGACCAGAGCAGCTTGTTTAATGTTTGCCATTCAAAAACAGCAGAAAAACAGCCTTTTTGTTAAACAACAATGTGAATGTATTTAATGCTACTAACTTTATGCTTAATACAGTTAAAATAATAAATTTTAGATCTATTTTACCACTATAAAAATTTAAACCAAAACAACCATTTTGCAGAAAAATGACCAGACTCCTGGGGACAAAACTACCATAAACGGTGGTTACCAATCAAGATCACAATTCCATGTATGTCATGCTTACTAAAGCCCAAGGGCTAAAGCCACCTGAAGATGCCATCCCCACAAAAGCCAAATGCACAATCTGGGCTGCTACAAAATGCCAAGATCAAAACTCTCAGGTCATAAAACCATGGATACTTGCCATCCCAGAGCCCTAATTTCCCCAATTGCATTTATTTTTCAAAGTATTCAGCCAATGCACCATATGTTGCAATTTGAGAAGTGGTCAAAGAATAACACCCTTTCTTCCTCTCCCAAATTCTTTATCAGTAAATATAATCAGGCAGAAGGGGATCAGAATATCACATTTATTACTGATAAAACAGTTTAGAGAAAGTGTCTTTGGTCTGCTGAGTGAACTTGTAATTATTCGCCCCTGAATTCGACATACTTGCTTTGTCATCACACAGATGAACAACCTTGGCTCCCTCAGCAGGTATGCAAACCTCTGTAGAAGACAGCTAACCAGAACACAAATCTTGCAGGCAGAAGGGCCTGAAGAAAAGAGCCCCGAAGGAGCTGAGGTCATCAGTTATCTAAGTCTCTGTAGAGGAGACACTGTGGAGATGAGACTCAAAGCCAAGGGCATTGCACAGTTTTCTCCATATAGAAACATGGAGCCAGGAGAAAGCAGTTACTTCCCCACACATCTCAAGAATTAAAAGAAAACTTGGGCACACCAATAACCATTAAATCAAATTAATAAGATTTCAAAAATCAAATTTTACAGAACCTTCAGGGAACAGATCAACCCTGTTATTAGGATAAGTTACCCAGCTCATGAAGGTATAACCTTGACAGCAGAACTGGACAAGAACAATACAGAAAAGGGAAAATATTAGCAAAATTACTAATAACCTTAGACATAAAATTCTGAGTAATTTAGAACTGAATTAAAAAGTAATATATCATGACCAAGTTTGATTTATGGAAGAAATGCCAGTATTCAATAAAGAAAAATTATTAAGGTGATATACTACGTTAGCAGATTCAAGAAATAAGACAAAGATAGCTACTATCATCCCGCCTATTCCACATTAGACTGAAGGGCTTAACAAACGCAATAAGACAATAGTCAGGGAATTTGATAAGAAGAAACAAAAACTGCCAATACTTATAATACCGTTCTTATAGAAAATCTAAAAATGTATAAAGCTATTAGAACTAGTAAGAGAGTCCAGTCAGACTGCTGAATATAAGACCAACATACAAAATTAGTAGTGTTCCAATATACCATTTTTTTTTAACTAGAGGAAGACATAGAAAATAGATATCACCAGTAGCAACAACGATATACCATGTTATTAACTAAGACGACTTGTTATCATAAATATATCTTTCCTTTTACAAATTAATTTACAAAAAATTCAATTCTTACTGAAATACAAGCAAGATATTTTGTGGAACTTAACACACTGACCCTGAACTTCATCTAGCTGTGTAAAGGATTGAGAATAACCACCATGGTTTTGAAGAAAAAGGGTAAGGCGAGGGGACTTTCTCTACCAGATATCAAGGTTTGGTATAAGCCCTGGCCAGGTAGCTCAGTAGCTCAGTTGGCTAGAGCATCGTCTGGATACACCAAGGTTTCAGGTTTGATCCCTGATCAGGGCACATACAAGAGTCAACCAATGAATGCATAAGTAAGTGGAACAACAAATTGATGTGTGTTTTTTTTTTTTCTCTCTCTCTCTAAAAAAAAAAAAAAAAAAAAAATCAATCAATAAAATTAAAAAAAAAAAGATTTAGTATAAAGTTATAATCATTAAAAGGTGGTAGTGATGCAAACCTAGACAAGCAGATAAAAGAAACAGAATTGAAAGTCCAGAAACAGCTCCATACGTATATGATGTATTATTGAGGAAGCATTAAAAATCAGTGAAGAAAGGATTTATTATTCAATAAATTGTCAGAGACAATTGTCTAGACATATAAGAAAAAATTAAATTAGATCCCTACCTCATAGCACACACAAAATAATTTCTGTATAAAGAACTAACTGTGACAGGGAAAGCATAACATTTTTTAGAATTTGTGCTGGATATCTTTCATTTGTACCTTATATCAATTAGTCTCTGCTGCATAACAATGAATTAAACTCATAATTCTGTGGGCTAGACACTTGGGGGTGGCTCCGCTAGGCGGTTCTTCTGATAGTCCCGCTGGGCTCACCCGTACATCTGTGATCAGCGCCAGTCAGCTAGGTCTCTCTGCTTCTGAGTGATACCTGGCTGACGGATAAAGAAACTAGTCAGGTGTTTATCACCCAGTAGGCTAGCTCAGACTTCTTCACATAGCATAGATAGTAGGGGGTCTCAGAAGCTGTGGCAGTCTTATGTTTCAACGTCTTAAGTGTCTCTCAAAACTCTGCTAGTGTCATGTCTGCTAAGGCCCCGCTGGCCAAAGTAAGTCAGGTGGCCAAGCTGAGATTCAAGAGGTGGGGGAATAGGCTCTACCTCTCAGGGCATATAAAAGAGATACAAAAAATGTATACCCATTTTTGTAATCTCCACCCTCTGACTCCGCTTTGTGTCCCAGGGGGCTAAGCTGTATGGACTGCGTCAAGTGTGTCTCACTCTCTCTGGCTTCCGTTTGTTCAGCCAGTGGGGATCTGCAGCAGAAGGTAAGAGGAATGGATGACAGTGAGAATGGGGATTTATTCCCTTGGCTCTCTTGGCATTGCTGTGGAGTGACTGTTTTTCCACCCAAGGGCCCAGCCCCAGTCAAGTGATCTTTGTTCACAGTGCACTGTTTCTTTCTCCCCTTCGGGCTTAGGAGCAGCAGTGAGATTAACTGTTCCTAGCCCTGGGTTACAGCATTACCCTCTGTGGTTTCTCTATACTCTACTCACACGTTTGTAAATAACCTCTCTATTAAACTTTCCCTCAGGTACTCAATTTGAGTAGATCATGTCTTTCCTGTGGGACCCTGACTGACACAGAAGTAAATATAGAACAAATTTCTTAAACGAGGCACTAAAATCAAAACCCGTCAAATTAAAATATGACAAAACACACTGTGGAAATAGAAAATTATAAGCCCAAATACGTTGACTAAGCCATAGTTAAAATTATAGTTAAAGCCATAAGCCATACATTTTGAGAAACTTTTGAGTGGAGATCATTTGGATACAGATTATTTTAATAACCTTTAACAACAAGTTAAAGCAAAATCCAAAAGTGTATTGATTAAACCCCAGTCCATCTTGGTGTGGTTAAGATTCTGTTGAAGTTAGATCTATGCACGGATGTAACATAACTTATTCAACATGTCTCCAATTATGGACACTTATGTCTTTTCCCAATCTGTTATTATTACAAACAGTGCTTTTTGTGTCCAATTAAGAATTCATTTTCATGTCAACTGTAACTGAAATTTTTTTAAAAGAGAAATGATCTGATTACTGACAGTATACTAAAAAAAAAAAAAAAAAAAAAATTCATTCTCTATTCTAATGTCATAAAGACATCCTCCGGTATCATCTACTTAGAGTCTTATTGTTTTACTTTTCACATTTAAATCTATAGCCCATCTATAAAACTGATTTTGGGGATGACATGATAGAGGTCAAATATCTTCTTCTTTCCACATGAATTCCCAGTTATCTAGAATCAAGACACATCCTTTCCCCAGTGCTCTGAGTGTCACCTTTGCCATAAGTCAAGGTCACATACAGGCATGGGTTCCACCCTTTTCATCTCACCCTTTCTATGAACTTATGCCTTAGAGTCATCTTTCAAAAATAGCACTTAGGCTTTGTTTTGTTTAGTTAAAACCTGACTTTTAATTGGTTATTTAGTCCATTCACATTTATTTTGATTATCAATATATTTGGACTTATTTCTACCTTATTTAAAAATTTTACTTCTGATTTCCCTTTTTTCTCCTTTGTTGCTTTTTTAAAAAAAATCTCATTGAATTTTTTTTTTTTTAAATATATCTTTATTGATTTCAGAGAGGAAAGGAGAGGGAGAGAGAGATAGAAACATCAAGATGTGAGAGTCATTGATCGAGCCTGCAACCCGGGCATGTGCCCTGACTGGGAATCAAACCCCGATCGCCCGGATCCTAGGTTGACGCTCAACCACTGAGCCACGCCCGGCCGGACATCACTGAATTTTGTTATTGTTCGTCTTTTGTGTTTTCCATTATTTAAAGTTTTTCTCTCTAAAAGTCAAATTTATTCCCTCTACTTTTATTCTTTTAATGACTTATAATTTATCAAATTTTATCAAGCTTGCGTAACAAAGTCTTAAAGCTGAACAACTTCCATCTACCTCAGATAAAAAAGATTTCACAACATTTTAGCTGAGGTCCTGTTAATTTATTTTGAAGTAATATTAGATTTATAGAAAACTTGCAATAGTAAAGAGAATTCCCTTTTACCCTTCTCCCAGCTTCCCCTAATATCAACATTTTTAATAATCATAGTACAATTATCAAAACAAAAATACTTAAATTGGTATAGTACTAGTACTAATAACTAAACTACAGACTTTATTTGGAATTTATGTTTTTACACTACCTTTTTTTCTGTTCCAGGGTCTAATCTGGGATCCCATATTAAATTTAGTTGTCATGTCTCTCTAGTTTCCACCAATCTGTCACAGCTTCTGAGTCTTTCCTTGTCTCTTACGACCTCAACACCTTTAAAGAGTCAGTTATTTGGCAGAACGTCCCTCAATTTGGATTTGTCTGCTGTTTTTTTTCCTGGGGTTATGCAGTTTTGTCAAGAATACCACAGAAGTGACATGCCTTTCTCAGTCCTCCTTATCTGGGAGCACATGATGCATGAGTGATACTGACTTTAATCACTTGGCAAAGGAGGTGTCTACTGGGCCTCTGCACTGTAGTTACCATTACCTCCTGTAATTAATAAACTCTTTGGGGAGATTCCTGACTTAATTATTATTGTACAGTATTCCAGTTCTGCCTTCTTTAATAACAGACATGATACACAATTATTGTTCTGCAGACCACTATTTCTTTGCATTTACGTATGTGTCTGTCGTCTTACTTGCTCACCATTCCCTCTTGATAGCATTGTCTGACGTCTTTTAGAGGTTCCTTTAGAGCAAGTCTCATGGTGGTAGAAGTTACAAGTTTTGTTTTTCGTCAAGTGTTTTTATTTTCCTTTTACTTCTGAATGATAATTTGGCTGGGTACCCAATTCTAGGTGGATAGTGACTTTCACCATTTCAAATAAGTTATTCCACTGTTCTCCAGCTTTTACCGTAGCTGCTCATCTTGCCATTCCTTTGTAGGTGTTCCCTCCCTCCCCTTGGACTACTCCCATGATATTTTCTTTGTTTATATTGTTCTGTAGTTTTAGGATGAAATTTTATTTATTCTGGTTTGGGTATGTTGTACATAATGGATCTGTGGATTCATATTTTTCAATTCTGGAGCATTCGTAGCCATTATTTCTTTAAATATTGCCTTTCCTCCACTATGTCCACTTTCTTCTTCTGGAACTCTAATTAGATATATGTTAGTCCTTCTCTGTATTTTCCATGTGCTCTTTCATATTTTCCATCCCCTTATCTCTCTTTACTACATCTTGGATATATCTTCCAGACATAGTTTTTAGTTCACTAATTGTTCACTAGTTGTTCTAGCATCATTTGTAAAAAGGCCGTCTTTATTTCCAGTGCTCCAAAATACCATATTTTCCATAAACCATATCCATATGTCATAATCAAATGCCTGTTCCTGGGCCTTCTATACATTCTACTAATCTATTTGTATATTTGTTTTTTAACCTTAATTAGAAATACTTTATTGATAAAAATGCAAACTATCATCTGAGCCTTTAGCAAGTTGCAGTCTTTCAGCTGGTGGAGGATCTCGCCTCCATGTTCATGGCTGCCAACTAATCAGGGTAGTGGTTGCTGAAGGCTGAGGTGGCTGCAGTAATATCTTTTTTTTTTTTTTTTTACTTTAAATAATTTTTTATTTTTCAATTACAATTGACATACAATATTATATTAGTTTCAGGTGTACAACCCAGTGATTAGACATTATATAACTTATGAAGTGATTACCCAATAAATCTAGGACCTATCTTAATCCCTTCACATTCTTGACCCACTTCCCCCAACCCCCCTCCTATCTGGCAACTGTCAAAATGTTCACTGTATCTATGAGTCTGTTTCTGTTCTGCTTGTTGTTTTATATTGTTTTTTAGATTCCACATATAGTCATCTGGCATTTGTCTTCCTCTGTGTGACTTATTTCACTCAGCATAATACCCTCTAGGTCTGTCCATGTTGTTGCAGATGGCAAGATTTCATTCTTTTTTATAGCTGAGTCATATTCCATTGTATGTATGCACCAATTCTTTATCTATTCATCTATTGATGGATACTTAGGTTGCTTCCATATCTTGTCTATTGTAAATATTATTACAGTGAATATACAGTTGTATATGTCTTTTTGATTTAGTGTTTTGGGTTTCTTCAGATAAATACCCAGAAGTGGAATCGCTGAGTTCTTCTTTGTCTCTCATTATAGTCTTTGTTTTAAAGTCTATGCTCTCTGGTATAAGTATTGCTACTCCAGCTTTTGGTTTGTTTGTTTCCATTTTCAGGAAATATATTTTTCCATCCCTTTACCTTCAGTCTCTGTGTGTCTTTTGACCTGAAGTGAGTCTCTTGTAGACAGCATATGTAATGGTCTTGTTTTGTTATCCATTCAGTCTCCATATGATTTTTTATTGGCCTATTTAATCCATTTGCATTTAAAGGAGTTGTTGATACATATGTATTTATTGCCGTTTTATTATTCATGATTTTTTATGTTTTTTTTCTTCTTCTTAAAGAAGACCCTTTAACATTTCATGTAATACTGGTTTGGTGGTGATGAACTCCTTTAGCTTTTTCTTGTCTGAAAAGCTCTTTATCTGTCTTTCAATTATAAATGATAGCTTTGCTGGGTAGAGTAATCTTGATTGTAGGTCCTTGTTTTTCATCACCTTGAGTATTTCTTGTCAATCCCTTTTGGCCTAAAAAGTTTCTGTTGAGAAACAGCTGACAGTCTTATGGGAGTTCCTTTGTAGATAACTAATTGCTTTTCTCTTGTTGCTTTTAAATTCTCTCTTTGTCTTTAACCTTTGGCCTTTTAATTATGATGTGCCTTGGTGTGGGCCTCTTTGTATTCATCTTGCTTTGGGATTCTCTATGCTTCCTGGACTTGTGTGTCTATTTCTTTCACCAGGTCAAGGAAGTTTTCTGAAATTGTATTTTCAAATAGGTTTTCAGTTCCATATTCTCTCTCTTCTTCCAGCACCCTCGTGATGCAAATGTTGGTATCCTTGAAGTTGTCCCAGAGGCTTCTTAAACTATCCTCATTTTTTTGGATTCTTTTTTCTTTTATTTGTATATTTTTGTACCAATACCATATCACCTTAATTACTATAGATTTATAATAAGTCCTGATATTCAACAGCAAGGCCTGCCTGGCCGGCATGGCTCAGTGGTTGAGCGTTGACCTATGAGCCAGGAGGTCACGGTTCGATTCCTGGTCAGGGCACATGCCCAGGTTTCAGGCTCCATCCTGAGTAGGGGCCATGTAGGAGGCAGCCAGTCAATGATTCTCTCTCATTACTGATGTTTCTCTCTCTCCCTCTCACTTCCTATCTCTCTGAAATCAATAAAAACATATATTTTTTTAAAAAGAATCAGATTGTTAGTTCAATAAAAATGAGATTAGGATTTTGATTAGAATTGTATTGAAAATATACATCATTTTGAAAAGAATACCTCTCCATTTATTTAGGTCTTTTATAATTACTCGTATTACATTTTATAGTTACATTAAGTAGCATTTTTTTTCTGTAAAAGTCTTGCATATTTTTTTTGTTATTGTTAATCCTCACCTGAAGATATTTTTTTCATTGCTTTTCAGAGAGAGTGGAAGGAAGGGAGCGGGAAGGCCGAGAGAGAGAGTGAGAAACACAAATGAGGGGATAGGCATCAAACTGCAACCCAAGTAAGTGCCCTTGACTGGGAATCGAACCCTAGACCGTTCGGTGTGAGGGCCGACACTCTAACCACTGAACACTGTCCAGGACGTCTTGCACATTTTTTGGTTATATTTATTCATAGGCACTTGACATTTCTTGATTGTAAATGATGCTTCTTTAAACTTTCATTTTCTAACTCCTTTTTATTAGCATCAGAAAGAAAACTGACTTTTATATGTTGATTTGTATTCAGCAACATTACTTTATGTTCTTATTGGTTCTAATTATCTATAGATGATCTTGGATTTTCTATATACATAATTATATTATCTGTGACTAATGGCAGTTTTACTTCTTTTATAATCTTTATACCTCTTTCCCTTGCCTTATGCTGCTGGGTAAGATCTCCAGTATACTGTTGAATAGAAATGATGATAGGGGACAACACTTTCTTGCTTTCAATATCAAAGGGAAATTTTCACTGTTTCACCACCAAGAGTGATATTATAGATTTTTTTATGGACGCCCTTTAATAGATTAAGAAAATTCCCATCTATTCTTAGTTTGCTAAAATTTTCTTTAAAATCATGAAAAATGTTGCAATTTATCAACTACTTCTGCATCTATTGAAATGATCATATGATTTTTCTCCTTTAATCTCCTAATGTGGCAAATTATGTTAATTTTCTAATGTTAAAATCCAAACTTGCATTTCTGGGACAAATGCAACTTAATCACAAAACATTTTCCTATTTATATATTGCTGCTTTTATAATTTTTTAAAAATTTACCTTTATTGTTGAAAGTATTACAGATATTCCCCCCATTTTCCCCCATTGATTCCCTCCACCTCGCATCCGCCCCCCACCCCAGGCCTTCTTCACCAAACTATTGTCTGTGTCCATGGGTTATGCATATATGCATATAAGTTCTTTGATTAGTCTCTCCCTACCCACTCCCCCACCCCCGCCTTCCCACTGAGATTCATCAGTCTGTTCCATGCTTCTATGTCTCTGGATCTCTTTTGTTCCTCAGTCTGTTTTCTTTATTAGATTCCACATGTGAGTGAGATCATGTAAAACTGAATCAGGAAGAATCAGAAAACCTGAATAAGCTCGTAACAACTGATGAAATAGAAGCAGTAATAAAAAAAACTCCCAGCAAACAAAAGCTCTGGTCCAGTTGGCTTCACAGGGGAGCTTTCTAATTCTTTAAGTTGTAGGGTTAGATAGTTTACTAAAAAATTTCCTTGCTTTTTGAAGTAGGCCTGTAGTGCTATGAACTTTCCTCTTAGGTCTGCTTTCGCTGTGTCCCATAAATTTTGGGCAGTTGCGTGTTCATTTTCGTTTGTTTCCAGGAAGTTTTTGATTTCTTTCTTGGTATTATTGGTAACCCATTCATTGTTTAGTAACATGCTATTTAGCCTCCATGTGTTTGAATGTTTTTGAGTGTTTTTACTGTAGTTGGTTTCTAATTTCATGCCCTTGTGATCTGAGGTGCTTGATATGATTTCAGTCTTCTTGAACTTGTAGAGACTGGTTTTGTGTCCTAACATGTTCTGTCTTTGAGAATGACCCTTGTGCACTTCAGAGGTATGTATATTCAGCAGTTAGGGGGTGAAATGTTCTGTAAATATCAAGTAAGTCCATCTGATCTAGTGTGCCATTTAGAGTCACTGTTTCTGTGTTAACTTTTTGTCTGGAAGATCTATCCAGTGAGGTGTTAAAGTCCAGGACTATGACTGTATTGCTCTTGATCTCTCCCTTAAAGTCCTAAGGTTATTACTGAGAGATCCTTATTTATTGCCATTTTAATTCTTTATGCCTATGTTTCTCTCTCTATTTCTTCTTATTATTACAGCAGTCCCTTTAACATTTCTCGAAGTGCTTCTACTTCTACTTCTAATTATAGCAGCTCCTTTAACATCTCCTGCAGTGCTGGTCTGGTGGTGATAAACTCCTTTAGCCTTTTTTGGTTTGGGAAGCTCTTTATTTCACCATCTATTTTGAATGACAGCCTTGCTGGATAGAGTAGTCTTGGTTTCAGATCCTTGTTTTGCATTACCTTGCATACTTTATGCCATTTCCTTCTGGCCTGCAGAGTTTCTGATGAAAAGTCGGCCTTATGGGGGCTCCTTTGTAGGTAACAGATTGCTTTTCTCTAGCTGCCTTTAATATTCTCTCTTTGTCTTGAATTCTTGGCATCTTAATTATGATGTGTCTGGGCATGGGCCTCTTTGGATTCTTCTCGTTTGGGACTCTCTGTGCCTCCTGAACTTGTGTGACTTTTTCCTTGACCAGGTTAGGGAAGCTTTCTGCCTTTAATTCTTCAAACAGGTTCTCTAACCCTTGCTTACTTTCAACCTCTTCTGGCATTCCTATAATGTGAATGTTGTTACATTTCACGTTGTCCCACAGCTCCCTTAGACTGTCGTCCTGTTTTTTAATTGTTTTTTCTTTTTGGATCTCTGATTGAGTGATTTTTCCCCCACCCTGTCTAATTCCCTGATTCAATCTTCAGCTTCCTCTACTCTTCTGTTTATTCCTTCCAATGTATTCTTTATTTCTGCTATGTCATTCTTCATTTCTGACTGGTCATTTTTCATAGTTTCCATATCTTTTTTTCATGTTGTTGAGCATCCTTACAATCAGTATTGTAAACTCTCTATCTGATAGATTGCTCATCTCTATTTCATTTAGCTCTTTATCTGGAGACTTCTCTCATTCTTTCATTTGGGGCTTGATTTTTGTTTCCCCATTTTGGTTGCCTATTTGGGTTTGTTTCTATGTATTAGGTAGGCCTGCTAGGACTCTCAGTGTTTTTGGAGGGTCTCTGGAGCAGGCCAGTGTCAGATGCTGTTTGTGACTGGCCTTGAGTACCCAGTTTGAAGCTATTAACAACTCATGGCTTGAGATGCCCTCTGTTGGGGCCGGGTGCATTGGATAGGACCAAGATGCACACCAAAGTCTGCTTTTCCAAGGCCCAGGTCCTGAAGAAGATCAAGCAGACTCAAAGCACTTTAAAGTTTGCCTCTGCCTGCAGGCTGATTAATCTGATTCTCTTAATGAGCCTCAGGCTGTAGAAACTCCGTGGGGTACTGTGAGAGGTTTTCCAGCAGGGTGGGGCAATTGCTTCCCCCTCAGGCAAAAGCTGCTTGGAAGGTAAATGCCTCTGCAGTATGGAGGAATGACTTGGCACAGGAATCCAGAGGTCTACCCTCTGAGCTCTATCTCCGGAGCCCACAATGCTAGATTCTCCTCACACAGCTCCAGTCCAGTCTGCCCTCCTCTGCTGGAGGCCAAGGTTAGTGGCTACACACAAAACTTTGTGCGTTGGTTATTTAAGAGGGTGATTGCAGTTCCAGCCGTCTCTCCCTGGCAGACAGAAACCCGGCTGCTTTTCACAGCCAGATGTTATGTGGGCACCTTTCTCAGTTCTGGTGCTCTTGGCTGGGAAGCCCAGCCTGGGGTTTAGGCCCTAGAGTCCTCAGTGGGAACCCCCACAGCTGAGATATCCCTCTGGACCTTCAGCTGCTGCCTGTGGGAGCCCAGCGAGCCCTTTCATGTCTCCGCAGTTCCTACCAGTCTCTAGGTGGTCTCCACGTTTCCTCCTTGGTTATGAGGGTGCTCTCCAGCTCGTCTTCAGTTGCAGTTGATTATTCAGGATGGTTTTTCTATATTTTAGTTGTAATTCCAGTTTGGTCCCGGGGGAGTGTCAGTGTAGTTTCCACACAGTCCTCTGCTATTTTTAATATCCCTATGTTGCTGATTTTTATAATAGAACAGTTTTTTAATGTTTTTGAATTTTTGCCTTGAGTAAAATTGGCCTGTAATTTTGTTTTTCAGATTGTCCTCCTAAGGTGTTGATATGAAGGTTAGTGTTCATCTCATAAAACAAGTTGGAAAATGTTCCCTCTTTTTCTCTTCTCTTAGAGAGTTTGTGAAATATTGAAACCATACCCGTTTAATAGAAAGGATTTTATTTAGGGACGTGTGTAGAAAAGTATTAGAGATCTGAAAAGGTAAGAGGGAACTGCAATAACACAGGGAGAGTAAATCTAGGAAGTAGGTGCCATCCTGGTGATAAAGGTACAAAGGAAAGGGGTTGGGTTATTAAAAACTACAGATTTGGAGAAGGGACCTATGTGAGCTGGGACCCAGACATCTGAGGAGGGATACTCGCCAGCTGTGCGGGTACCTGAGGAGTCACGTAAAACACTTAAAGTCATTCTTCAGCGCTTGACAATGTTGTTTTACTTCTAGTATACTCTTACAGAAAGCAACCCTTAAGGATTTTTTACTTCTACCAATCAGGAAATTGTCATAAGGTACTAAATTTGTTGGGAGAAGACATTTCAGTATCATATATAAGCCTACAATGTCCACAATGCACATGAAACTCTGCATGTGGCATGGGGGACCACTGACTATCCCCTTTGTCTTCCAAAAAATCTGTTGAATTCTTTCATTCTTTTATGTATCCTTTCTAATTTTTTAAAATTTTTCTTTCTATAATTTTAATATGATTTCAAGAGTTTCATGATACATGTAATCAATAAATCATCCGTAACCAGTAGTTATATATAAATTAATTAGTTATAAATGTATTTTTTTATATTTATTAAATTACTCATTATAGAATACAAAGTGTATTAAAATTCACTTGTAATTTTGACATTTTTATAACATCTTTTATTTATTTTAAAATGTATTTTTACTGATTTCAGAGAGGGAAGAAGGGAGAGGGAGAGATTGAAACATCAATGATGAGAGAGTCATTGATCAGCTGCCTCCTGCACACACCCTCCTGGGGATTGAACCTGCAACCCAGGCAGGTCCCTGACCAGGAATCGAACCACAATCTCCTGGATCACAGGTTGATGCTCAACTGCTGAGCCATACCAGCTGGGCTAACATTTCTTCTTTTAATACCAACATTTGTTTTCTAGGTTCAAAGGAAAAAAATTAAACATGACAATTAAAACTGAGTTACAATCTTGTATTGGTATAAAACCTATCAGCAAATAAGATGTCTGAAAAGGAGACTATTTCAGAAGCGATAGAAGATACCACTAGTCAATTCAGGGAAGAATCTAAATCACAGTTGGTAGAGGAGCCTGGATTCATTAAAAATACATCAGATTTGTTAACGGAAGCTTCTGATGGGAAACCTTTCGACCAAATTTGTGAAACACAACCTGGAATGGACACAGTAGGTGTACACAATGATACAGTTACCTCCTCCTCTGAAAGTAAGTCTGAGAGAAATGAAGAACAAGGAAACATTCAATTTTCCGAAATGGTCGATACACATGACAACTCCCAGTCAACAACTGAAACTTCACAAGGCCCATCATTATCAGTAACTACTGATATTCAGATGACTGCTGAATATGAGGCTTTTGTTGACTTCCTATCTCATGAAATACCAGGAAAAATTAGTTCACAACTCTCTGAAGAAAACCAGAAAGGACTTGACTTAGGATCAGATAACTTTACTGTTAACCTCAAGGCCGAGGGCTTACAAAAATTCCCTCAGGAAATTTTAAAAACAAAATATGTAAAATATCTATATTTAGATGAGAACCAAATTGAAAGTATTAAAGGGGCAGACTTAGGTGGTCTGCTAGGACTTGAAATTCTATCCTTGCAAGATAATGGGTTATCATCACTTCCATCTGAAATTCAGTTACTTCACAATTTAAGGATATTAAATGTCAGTCACAACCAAATATCACATATTCCTAATGAAATATCACAGCTTGAGAATATGAGGGAACTCTTTTTAAATAATAATTACATTGAGAATATTCCTTCTGGCTTAGAAAGACTTGGAAACTTGGAAATTTTAAGTTTGGCTAAAAATAAGTTAAGCCATATACCAGATACCTTGTCTAGTTTAAAAAACTTGAGCATTCTCAATCTGGAATATAATCAGTTAACAATATTTCCTAAAGCTCTGTGCTTCCTTCCAAAGTTAATTTCACTAAACCTTACTGAAAACCTGATAAGCAGTTTGCCAAAAGAAATTAGTGAGCTTAAAAATTTAGAAAAACTTTTCCTGGGTCACAATAAACTTATATTTTTGCCAGTGGAAATTTTTCAACTGCTCAAAATGCAAGAACTCCAACTGACTGACAATAAATTAGAAGTTATTTCAAACAAAATTGAAAATTTTAGGGTACTTAGTATTCTAATACTTGATAAAAACTTATTGAAAAAAATACCAGAGAATATTTCCCACTGCGTAATGTTGGAATGCCTTAGTCTTAGTGATAATAAATTAAAACACCTTCCTAAGAACATCCACAAGCTCAAAAATTTAAGAAAATTCCATTTAAACAGAAATAATATAGTGAGAATACCTGAAGCTATCTCATATCTTAATAATATGCTTAGTCTAGAATTGTCAGGAAATATGATCACAGATATTCCCATTGAAATAAAAAACTGCAGGAAAATAACTGAAGTTGAATTGAGTCAAAATAAAATTAGGTATTTTCCAGTAGGTTTGTGTGCTTTAAAGTATCTTTATTATTTGAGTATTAATGGAAATTATATTTCAGAAATACCTGTGGATATATCTTTCAGTAAACAACTGCTTCATTTAGAGTTTAATGAAAACAAACTCCTCACATTTTCTGAGCACTTATGTTCTCTTATTAATCTTCAATACCTGGATCTTAGTAAAAATCAAATAAGGGGAATTCCACCATCTATTTCCAATATGGCATCACTCCACGTTCTTATTTTATGCTGTAATAAATTTGAAACTTTCCCGATAGAAGTGTGCACTTTACCAAATTTGCAAGTACTTGATATTTCAGAAAACCAAATACAGAAAATCCCTTCAGAGATCTGTAACTTAAAAGGAATTCAGAAATTAAATATCTCAAGCAATCAATTTATATATTTTCCTACTGAACTGTGTCAACTTCAATCACTGGAAGAGCTAAATATAAGTCAGATAAATGGGAAAAAGGTAAGAGATTGATATTTTGGGCTTTGCGGGGGGGGGGGGACTGGAGGGGATCAGAAACTATGATGTAGTGTATGTGTATGTGTTTTAAATTTAGCTGAACTGTTTATTTTTTAAAGGATAGGCTTTTTTTAACCTCTAACATGGCTTACAAATACAGTTCTCAATGCAAAGCTTTATAGGAGCATATTTCATTAAAATGAAATGCCAAGTAAAGCTGATAATTACATACATACCTTTTTATTTTAGTTTAATTATAAAAGGAGTTTTAAAGTTATGGATTAATATAAACACATTACTGGAAATTTGGAAAATTGAGAAAAGTAAAAAAAAAAAAAATCATTCTATAAGTACATCATTGTACTATAATTACTGGTTATATGTTGAAAACGCACTCTCAATCTTTTTTTTCCTTATGTGTATGGTTTTATAAGCCATTATAAAAAGATTACATTCAAGATTAAATTCTTCTATTTTCACTTAATGTGTTATAAGCATTTCCCCATGATATAACATGATTGTTATAACCAATACATTGTTAAGCAACTAATCTCTGTTAAGCATTTAGGGAAGTTGTGATTTTTCATCATCATAAATAATGCATGTGATAAACTTTTTAAATATAGCCTTTTTCATATTTTACTATTTCCTTAGGGAATTTTCCCTTAAAAATTGCCAGATCAATGGGAATAAATGTTCTTATAGTTTAGCATTTAATTTTACTCAAACTCTAAGAGTGAATTTTATGAACTACTTTTAAAATATTACTGATTTATATTGACTTCTTTTAATGAGAAGGACATTAACCGGCTATCTTTAATTTGACTACCACAATCAAATTAAAATCCTTTGATAGAGGCCAGACTATTATCTAGAGCAAGATTTCCCAAAGTCTGTTCCTAAAAAAACTAGTGCCATGAGCTGCTTCAAAAGAGAGTAGAGAGAGGTAGAGGGGTTCCTATTATCAACTGGCTTTGACAAGCATTGGGTTCTCTCTTAGAATCACAGTCAATGTTAGTATATTAAAAGCTCTAAAGAGTCCTGCACTAAAGAAACTGATTTGTGTCTATTTAATCCATATTTCCCAAACTTATTTCACCTCTTTTAACCTAACACCTGCTATACCGTACATTTCCGGAAAGGCTACTCCAGGGAATAGTTGCTTAAGTGGATGGAATGAATAATGATACATGTGTTTTAAAAGATGCTCTTTTATTAAAAGACACTTTTTCTGTATTATAATCAATGAATTCTTTAGCTAATTTGTAATCCTCTCACTTTTCCCTCCTGCATCTTACTGTGGGAGTGTACAGGTTGTGTTCTTAATTTTCTCTTTTCTATTAACTCCTTCCTAGACCTCACCACACCCTCACATAACTGCGGCTGATCTCTCACCCGTGGTCTAGTCCCACAATTCTTAATTTCCCCGGAAATTCTGTTCTTTTATTCTTCTATTGGATCAAGTTCAACACAACTTCAAACTTTCCTTTCTCCCATTCCAAACCTCTCCATTTCTGTTTGTGATGCCACTTTCTTTAACCCTGCCAATCTACAAATCATGGAATCATCTCTGACTGTTCCTTTTCCATCACCATGATACTGGATCTTACACCAGAATTGTCTCTTTTTTTCTCTGAAAAAGGTCTTGGGTGATCTCCCCCATTTTCCAGTGTCACTGTGTCCATCCTGGTCCGTGGTTATCGCTCATGTTGTGCCTAGACTACTCCAGGAGCCTCCTGACTATTCTCGTTCATCCAGTCTCCTCCCTTTCTCAGAACTTGTCAAAACTGTCAGACTTCAGGCCTGGCCCACGTGGCTCAGTTGGATGGATGTCATCCAGTACACTGACGGGTCACTGCTTCAATTCCCAGTCAGGGCACATGCCCAGGTTTTGGGCTCACTCCCTGATCTGGGTGCGTGTAGGGGCCAGTGTTTTTCAATCTCTCTCCCTTTTTCTGTATTATAATCAATGAGTTTCTTAGCTAATTTGTAATCCTCTCACTTTGCCTTCCTCTCTGTCTAAAAATCTATAAAGGTTAAAAAAACCCAAACTATCAGACTTCACCCCAGAGGACCGTTCTCAGGAATCCAGACTGCATATCTATTGCCTCCTTACGGTGGGTAGCTGTAAAGCCACCAGTCCACATCATTACGACATCGTTTTAAAGGTCAACGGATAGAAAAGAATGATTTACAAAAACTCCTCTCAACAAGGGTATTCTATACGATGGGAAAGATCACTCTGATAACTTCCTTGGGATGGAGGTGACATACCCAAAGGACTAATTTATATACAGCAGATGGCCGCTGAACAGTCAACGGAAGACGAGTCAGGTTAAACTCTGGGCTTTTATTTTGCGACGTGAAGAAGGGTGCGAAGAAGGAATCTTCCTTCCACAGTAGCTCGGCCATCAGGCAGCTCCCAGGCACTTCCTCTAATAAGTGCTGAGCAAGCAGTTCAAGAACATTTGTTTGAAAGAATGTCAAACTATGGACCTTCCTACACGCCTTGATCTTGCCTCCTGCCTCACAGGTCCGGCTCTCACGTCTTCCTGTAACCAGGTTCCATGCTCCTTCCCCAAGCTTATCTCCCTCTCTACACATCCACATCTCTGTTCCATACTCTTTATTTGGCTCTGGGTTACCTCTTACTTAACGCTGTTTCCTGATTTTTCGTATGCGTACGTGTTGTCCCCTGAACTAAACTTTACTCTCCTTGAAGTTAGGGGCCGTCTCTTATGCTTCTTTTATATCTGGAAGAACACTGAGCACAATATCCAGTATTTACCTTGCTTGGATATTTCTAAGGGGCCTGTAGATTCAACACTCTTTTATTTACTCATAGAGCCTCCTTTGTTTCAAAAGCCATTTGTGATGGTCTTGTTTCTCTGAATGCACACCTTTTTTCTTCACCTTAGTAGAGTATATTAATTCCTGTTATTTTGCAGTGCTTTTTGTACCAGGAATATTAATTTGAAGTTAAATTGCCAAACTGTGTGAATCCATTCTAAAGGGGTTTATTGAACATATACTCAAAACGCACCAAGCTTAGGAACACGCATACAAAAAGTATAAAAGGTATATCGTCATTTAAAAATCCAAGGAAAACACACAAGAGACTAAAAAAAAAAACAGTGTTGATGAGATTAGGAATAATGAAATCAAATGTGGGGCAGGATAAATGGAAAAGAATTCAGGGAAGACAATAAACCAAAGCAGGGTCAGATTTAGGAAGGGACAAGGTGGCAATGAACATGGAGTGTTTAGAGAGTGAGGAAAGCCCAGGGTTGAATTGGTAGCATGAGTCAGTACTCGTATACAACACAGTATGTGGTGGGTTTTAGCAAAGGAGTCACAAGAATTTGTGACATAGTGAAAAAATCTTCTTTGTAAGACAAGAAATTCCCTCCTTCCATTTGATTTTAGAAGCTTTAGTCATAGAAATAATTATTAAAATATAATTGTTTAATCTTTGTTACAGTTATCAAGACTTCCACAAGAGCTGTCTAATATGACTCAACTTAAAGGACTTGATATCTCAAATAATGCAATCCGAGAGATTCCAAGAAATATAGGGGAATTGAGAAGTTTGGTTAGTTTAAATGCATGCAGTAATCAAATAAGTTATCTGCCACCATCTTTTCTATCTCTAAACAAACTCCAACAACTAAACTTGAGTGGTGAGTGTCAAGCATAATCAATAAGTAGAGTATTAGTGTCTAGGTTACAAATTTTACTAACAAGACAGAACGGCAAGCAGATAAGATAATGTATTAAGCGCCCATTGGAAGGGAATGGTCATCAGAGGTACATAACGTGTGAGCAGAGCATAAGGCCCGGTTCCTTCCCTGAAAGAGGTTATAATGCATTTGGGGAACCGGAACATTTTTTCATTCTGTCTTCTCTGCCTATATCTTTTCTTTCCTTTTTGAACCTGACCTCCTCCCTCCCCATACACACACCTACCTATACAACCTTAAGGCAGCATTTTCTGTTTTCCCTTCTCTGCTGGCTCCCTTGACCCCATTTCTATACTATATTATATTCTAATACCTTACAGTCTTTTACAAGGTAATCATTACATTATCAAACAAAAAGTAAATCACTCTCTCTAAAGATTTCCTAAAGCACAACAAACACTAGACTGGTATTTTAAAAAATAATTTTTATTATGAAATATTTCAAACTTACAGAAAATAATAAGTACTTATGTACCTATTCCCAGACATAAAGAATGTTGATTTTGTGATATTTACTTGAGATATTTTTGATTAAGAAATAAAATAATAGAGTTGAAACTTCTTTTGTACCTTTTCCCAAACTAGAAGTAATCACTGTACTGAAATTGGTACATATCTTTTTAGCATCCATGTTTATATATATGTATGTAGATATATCCATAAAAAATGTTTTTAAACTTTATTAAAACTTATAATATATGGTATGTAATTTACCATTCTTATATGTTTTTTCATTCATATTTCTAAAATTAATTCATGTTAGTATATACACAGACCTATTTCATTCATTTTAAATGCTGCATATCAAATTATCTGCTTAAACAACAATTAATCCATTATCCTGTTGATAGACAATTAAGTTGCTTCCAATTTGCTTGCTGCTATCTATATCCTTGTATATGTTCCTGGTATTTATCAGCCCCAGTGGATGGATGAATAAATAAAATGTGTTATGTGTGTGTGTGTATACATTATATGTGTATATAATGTATATGTATATATATGTATATATGTATATAATGTATATATATATAATGGAATATTATTCCTCCATAAACAGAAGGAAGTCTTGCCATTTGTGACATGGATGAACCTTGAGGGCACTATGCTAAGTGAAATAAGTCAGAGAAGGACAAACACTAATAATCTCACTTATATGTGGAATCTTTAAAAAACAAATGAACAAACAAAAATTCATAGATACAGAGAACAGATTGGTGATTGCCAGAGGTTGGGGGAGTGAGGGGTGGGCAAAGTGGGTCAAAAGGTACAAACTTCTAGTTATAAAATAAATGAATCATGGGGATGTAATGTACAGTACGATGACTATAGTTAATAATATTTTATTGTATATTTGAAAGTTGCTAAGAGAGTAGGTCTTAAAAGTTCTTATTGCAAGAAAAAATTTATAACAATATATGGTGATGAATTTTAAATAGATTTATGGTAATCATTTCACAATATATACAAACATCAAATTATGTTGCTCGCCTGATATTTCCATTATATCTTAATTTTTAAAAAAGTACTTGTATATGTACAACTCAATGAATTTTCACATACCGAAAAAGCCCATATGTGAGGACTTAGATCAAGAAACAGGACTTTCCCAGAAACCCCTTTTTGCTCCCTTCAATCATTTCTCTCCCCTCTCTCAACCAAGGTTAACTATTATCATGATTTCCAATAGTGTGTCTTAAATGAAATCACAAAGCATGTACTCTTTTGTGTATGGATTCTTTCACTCAACATTATGTTTGTGAAATTCATTCATATTATTCTGTGTAGTTGTAGACAATTCACTCTTAATGCTGTATATAGTCCACTATATGAATATACTCTTTCATTTATTCTACTATTGATAGACACATAGGAAAGCAATTGTTTCCTTGTGGTCATCTAAACTGTGATTTCAATCCTTTTAAACTTACTGGGACTAGCTTTATGGCCCAGCATATAAGCTACCTTGATATACATGTCATTTACTCTTAAACAAAAGTATTTTGCAAATGTTAGGTAGAATGTTTTATGAACTGATATTCATATGGGTCTAGGTGATTGATAATCTCGTTGAACTCTCCTATCTTTACTAATATGTATGTCTTGCTACATTAATTGCTTAGGGAGGGGTGTTAAAATCTACAACTATATTTGTGGAATTGTATAATTTTTGCTTTGTCAATTTTTTCATATATTTTGAAATTAGCTTAATCCCTACTTGAGGATGGACTAGGCTTAGTAACTCTATTCTAAAAAACAGTATGGAAAAGAAAAAGAAATCCAAACACTATATTGGAGAAACCTGGCAGACACTATTTTAGCCAAGGGATCAAGTTTAATATCCCTGCTCATGTCATGGGGGTATCAGGTACCCAGATGTGATATGATGAGGGTACTTCACCTTATGGTATTCTTTCCAAAAATCTGTCACTCCAGTCTAATCATGAGAAAATATACCAGGTAAACTCAAGTTAAGGAATATTCTACAACATACTTAACCAGTACAACTCAAACTATCAATATCATGAAAAACAAGGAAAGACAGAAACTGCCACAGACCAGAGGAGACTAATAGCTGTGTGCAGTGCGCTGTCCTGAAATGGATTCTGAACAGGAAAAGGACATTGATGGAAAACCTAATGAAATCCAAAAATGTCCAGTTTATTTAATAGTAATGTGCCAATGTTAGTTTCTTAAATTTGACAAATGTAACACTGTAACGAGATGATAACATTAGGGGAAACTAAAACTAGCTGAGGAGTATACAAGGAACTCCCTACAATTTCTGCAACTTTTCTGTAAACCTGAAATTATTCCAAATAAAAGTTTATTTAAAAAATTACCATCACACCTACTCTAAAGTCCTTTCCTGTATTATAGGAGGAAAGCCTCTTTTCTCATTTTGCCATCCTCCAGGAGAGAAAGGAACCACTGTCACTTCTATACTTTCTCTTTTTCAATCCTAGCAAGTGGACAACAGTAAGAACTTATGACTTACAATTAGCCAGCATGTTGAGGTTCTCTGGTACTTTGCCAGTGAGATGCAGTAGATGCCCTATAGATAGTTATTTGTCTCCATAGTTTTCTTTTACAGAAAAAGGTACAATTCAATTATAATTTTTTTCTATTAGGAAATAATCTTACAGCTCTGCCTAGTGGTATTCATAACCTTTCTTCGCTGAAGGATATAAATTTTGATGATAACCCTTTGCTGAGACCTCCAATGGAAATCTGTAAAGGAAAACAACTGCATACTATTGCATGCTATCTACAGAGGACAGAAGAAAGAGATGGTAGGTGATGAGTGAGTGACTAGCTTATGAGTTATTTTCTATATGTCATCTGTAAATAAAAAGATAGTTTGCTTTAATTAGAATCTTTTAATCTGGCAGAGACATTAAAATATTTATCATCTTCCCCAGGTTAAGAGTTTATTTTGGTAATTCAGATTATTTAATCTGGGTTCAATCAAATTGAATAATTGAACCAACAGTTAAATTCAAGCGGTCAGTGGGTTGCGTTGCTTCCCACCTATTGGTCTCAGTGCCCTTCAATAGGTTTTTCATCATGGTTGTGGCCAGACTCAGAGAATTTACACCCATATTTCTTCAGCACTTCTGATCAGTATCACCATATATAGTTGTTCTAAAAGTTATATTTGGCCTTGAAGGAAGTCCATAGCGCCTTTTCATTGATGCCAGTCAGTTTTTGGCCCACTATGATCACCTGTCTGCAGTCCTTGGGCAGTCTTCATTCCTTCTGTCCTTAAGTGCTCCTTTGGTTGTCCTGATTATTTCACAAAGCAGGTCCATTTTCTTTAAATGTCCTTCCTTGGGCCAGATGGAGACTGGTTTCTCCAAGACTCTGGGAGGGAAGTTCCAATTCTTTCCCAGCAACTAAGCTTTTTCCTACAACTCTGACTTTGCCGCTCATGTCAATCTAAGAATGGATCCAGATTTAGGTCCTCCATTTTAGTGCAGTATTTAAGAAGTATTAAATCAATTTAATAAATATTGTTCCAGGTTTGGGGAAGTCTGGGTATACAAAATCTGAATATATAAAACTGTGCCCCAAAATTATCAATCATGTACCCGTGTCTTATGTAATCAGAAGCATACATCAGCATAATCTCATAACCTAGTGAGGTGGTCACTAAAAATGTACAGTCCTCTTGTAAGCCGCAATATACATCCATGTATATGGCTATCATTCAGAAGCTTTTGCAAGACTTGAGCCTCATTGATGGAAAAACCCCAAGAAATAAAATGAAAAGTCACAGTCACTGTTTCTCTAATTTGCTAATAACCAAGTCAGTTCTGCTAATTATTATCATAAAAAAGGGACATTTTTGTGATAACTTTATTTCTGTAAAATAAAGATTTTAGGGGTTTCCAAGGATCATAAATAATTCCTGTTAGGTAGGTAACAGTGCTTTAGAGAAGGCTGTAAACTTCATGAATGAACCTCCATGCTCAAATTCTGTTACTCCAGTTCTTGAGGAAGGAGGATTCATGTGGTTCTAGCCTCTGTGGCAAAAGTACAATGGGCAATGGCAACAGACCACAGTCAGTAAAAACAAGAGAACCCTAGCCATTTATCTCCTTTCTTTATGTCCAAGGGGCCTTCATACTGTAAGCTGGGTGCTCAGGGAAAGTAGAGAGGGTGTCATCATGGGAAATGTATTTATTGTACAATTAACAAAAAAAAATGGGGTCCCTTCCTAAAAATTTTACCTAGAAGATTGGATTTTTGTTTATATCAATAGCATACAATCTCGCTTGAGGAATTAATGGTATGAATAAAGTTAAAAAACAGAAAGCATAGAACGTATTTCAGATGATTACAGAGGGGTGGGAGATTGTTAGTACTTAAAAATTCCCAAAGTACCTTGGGTCGATAACAGCAAAAAAATGAATATAGTTCAAATTAGCTAGAAACTTTTAAAAAATAAACTAAAAACTCTATATTTAAGTCAACATTCATTAAATAAGTGTTTGAATATAAAATATGCACATATACACCATATATTTTATTTTATTGATTTTAGAGAGAGAGAGGAAGGAAGAAAGAAGGAGAAAGAGAGAGAAACATTGATTTGCTGTTCCACTTACTTATGCATTCATTGGTTGCTTCTTGTATATGCCCTGACTGGAGATTAAACCCGCAACCTTGGCATATCGGGACAAAGCTCTAACCAACTGAGCTACCTCGCCAGGGCCTACACAGTATTTAAAGTAGATGTGAACTTGGCTTTTCAGGATAGGACATAAAGAAGCACATAAAAAAAGCCAGTTTGTGTATCAGGTCTGCGTTTTACTTTTCAATTTTACTTGACATATACATTTGGTAGGAGCACAGAAGAAACCTAGATGTAATATTAACTCAAAACATACTATGTTTTTCAAAATTATTGGCCTAAATTTTCTTTTACATTCAAATGTAGAGAAACTCTTAGAGAAGATCTTCAAGATAGTTGCCAACAACATCACTGAAACAAATTTTAAATTTTTGTGTAAAAAATTAAATGTGGTAATCTCAGAAACAGACATGTCTACAAAGAGGTATGTATGAATGACAACATTTGGTATAAGGTTATTCTTATGTTCTGATTTATATTATATTAATATTACCTGGTTTTGAAACATTCATATTAACATGAATTCTAATCTGCTATAAAACACTAATTTTAGTTTATTATATATTTAAGACCCATGTGGGTATAGGAAGTAGTTAAGAGCAAGGGCTCTAAGGACAGACTGCTTAGCTTTATTTTTATTTTTTTAAAGAATACTTTATTGATTTTTAGAGAGGAAGGAAGAGAGAGGGAGAGACACATTGATGTGATGCAGAGAAGAGAGAAACCGACTGTCTTCTGCATGCCCCCTACTGGGCATCGAGCTGGCAATGACGACGTGCTCTGACAGGGAATCCCACTGACAACCTCCTGGTGCACGGGACAACACCCAACAGAGTCACAGACTGCTTAGCTTTAAATCCCAACCAGTTTTGTGACCTCAGGCAATTCTCTTTACTTTTCTGTGCCTCAGTTTCTTCACTGGTAAAATGGATAAACTTATCTAAGAGAGTTGTCATGAGATCAAGTTATAAACCATGTGGTACTGTACATGAGATCAAGTTATAAACCATGTGGTACTGTAGCAGTAGTGTGCTGGTTTATAGGGAATAATCCATAATTTTGTTTTGAGGCCTCGAGTAAATCAGAATTGAATGTTAATTGAATTGTTGATTTTCTACAAGGAAGCAAGGTGGCTCAGGGCTAACATTTCCTTTCTATGTGCTAAACTCTGCTAAATTTTTATGTAGACTATGTTTACCAATTCATTTAATCCTCACTTCAGTCTGGTAAATCTGTTTAAAAACCTAGACATACAATATTTGGTAGTTTAAAACAATGTTCTTTATATAATTATTATTTAAAAACTTTTTCAGCACTGTTTCATTAAAAGAGAGAGTCCTCCAAGCACTTGAGAGGTGGAAAATGGAAAGTAACAGCTCGTCCACTACTGCTTTAAGAGACCAACTAACTCGTGCGCTAACTATGATAGGAGCATATGAAATTATGGACAAAATAACAGCTTTGAAACTTTCTGCATCTGCAATTAAATTCTGAACAGTGTATCTATAATAAAAACAGAAAACTTATGATGCACTTATATAATTAAAACTGGATATAAGGGAATTGCATGTCTTGTCTCTTTACACACATTTCTAAGTGGATAACAATTTATACTACCACTCTAATATGTTAAAATATTAGACACTTTTGTGTATTTGTTCTATTGCTCTGGAATTATGATAATGAATTTTAAAAATAAGTAATTCCATTTAAAAATTCTTTGTTATATAATGCTTTTATACAACCCTAGGTTTATAGGTAATAAGGTCATTAGTAACTTTTATTGGAGTTAGAAAGCAGAAGCAGTTTCTTTTTAGATGCTGCCTTAAAACTGAAATCAATGTACTATCCCTACTGTTTCTCTATTAGGAATGGGATAGCTTTGCTAAACATAAACCAAGGCAGGGTCAGTAATCCTCTAGTTGAGTGTCCAGACAGGACTGGTGGAGTGGTCTTGCCTGTCATGTATGCCTCTCCCCTCTAACACTCTGTCATATGGGGAACCCATTTCATATATTTTAGGTAGAGCTGACCTTGTCATATGCAGTCATCTTCCCCCACCCCTGAAGCTACTAATACCAAGGTCTTTTACCCATCTAACTACAGTGAATGATTCAGGGAAAGCCATTTGGCGCAAGCCACACTATTAAGAATTTCCCTTGGACCTTTCTGCACAGCTATCAGAGAAGATGTACTCTTTCTGCTGGTAGGTTATGAGTGTTGGTCTATCCTGCACACCTTGTAGTAGTCTGTCTGAGAGCTGGATGGAGAGAGAGAGATGGATCCAGCTGTATTAGTCAGGGTTCTCCAGAGAAACAGAACTAACAGGGTATGTATGTGTATATGTATCTTTATTAGATGCAGGCTCTGTATTTCAAACCCAGGATTTCCTGGATCCAGGACCCATAGTTGTTGCCTCTCTGACAGACACATGGCTTCTAAAACTTAAGCATTTCAATAAATAGTGCTGAGAAAACGGAATATCCGCATGCAAAAATGAACTCTAAATGGATTGGTCCTATACTAAGAGGTAAAACTATAAAACTCTTAGAAGAAAACACAGGCATAAATTTTTATGACCTTGGGTTAGGCAATGGTTTCTTGGATATGACACCAAAGTGCAAGCAACAAAGAAAAACACAGATAGTGATCATTTGCTGTGACCTAGTATTGTAAAGATATAATTTCAAAGCTACTGCCAGATCTTTTTGTGTCACTGAAAAGTATCCATCAGCAGTAAATAGTCCTATTATTTCAAACGCTCTAGTTGGGACAGTTTGAAACCCAGAGGATGCACAATGGGAAACCACTTCTCTCTGCATAATCATGTACAGTGCCATCTCTGTTAAGAGCAGGGAAATCTGTATGAATTTCACTGTATTTAGGAAAATGTTTCTCTTCCTTTACTTGGCCTTACATTGTCCCAGAGCTGAGAAATGTTTGTCCTTGGGTGGGTGGGTGGGTGGGTGGTGTGTGTGTGTGTGTGTGTGTGTGTGTTCCAATAAGTTACCAAACTGGTATAGAGACTTGCGGGACCTGGACTTGAAGTGTTAAATAGGACAGTTTTGCTTAACTGCCTCTTACTGAAAAACTCAGAGAAAAGTTTTGCATAATTGTGTACTGTTAACTGCCCTGCTGGGGAGGGGAGGGTTGGAGTTTGGGTGTGGCTGAGCGGTGGATCCTAGGGTGAAATAATATCTGGGGATTAGAGTTCTCCTAAATGGAGATTTTTACAGTAGGAATTAAAGAGAGCCCTTTCACTGAGGAGCAGTGAAGTAAGTAAGTCTCTGTCCCTGACAGAGAGTAAATTTTAGGCAATACAACCAGATACTGATGTATCCATGAAGGAAACTTCCATCCCCATGAACTGTTTAACATTTTTTTCTTTCTCTTTAGAAATAGTCTTATTTAGCAACTGATTTTAGTTTTCTCTTGGGTTCTAAAATTTTATTAATGACAATCCTTCAGTAAAGCTGTAAAGATAAATTCCTATTTAGATAGTGTGGTCTGGGGAATTTTAAGGGACTGACCCTTCCTGTCAGAGAGTAGCATCTTATTGAGGAATAAAGTGAGCAGAGCCTCAAGGTTGAGCTGAGATGGAAGAGCTCTCTGGAGAAATGGCTGCAATTTGTACTGATTCAGGAGTCAACTTAATATAATCCTCCCCTCCCCACCAAAATGTGTCAGAGGGAGATCACAGAAAGGAGAATAATTTCTAAAGAAATTATCCAAGCTAATTTTCAGTCAATCATCTTATTGTTTAAGTAAACATTTAAAAATATTTACACAAAGAAACTTTGGCTTTGATTGTAAATGCTTTATCAATCACCCAGCATTTCAGCCCACTCTTAGTTCACAATAAGGAATTAAGTTTAATTTCGATAATGTTAAAAGAGTGGTCTGATGAGAAGTATGCCCAGGGCAGGTAGGAAAAAGTTTAATTACTATTATTCAACTAATAATAAGAGTTGAATCCATAGTGAATCAATAATCTTCCTTTTTATTTTATGTGTGTTTCTGAAACATCACCTTGGAAAACTCATATTAAAATAACAAAAGCTATGGTTATATAATAATGGGAATTACCTTGAAGTTTTAATGAATAAAAGATCTTGCTTTAAAATGATTTCATAGGAAGGTACTACTGGTGGTATGGAACTTTGTTCCACAGAGAACAAAAATTGAAAACCCTATAAATCATATTTTAGGTCAGCAGTTTTCAAACTTTTTGTCTCAGGACTCTTTTCACAATCTTAAAAATTATTAAAAATCCTAAAACATTTTTTAAAGATGTTAACCTATATCTTAAATATATACATATATATTTGTATATTAAAATTAAGTGAAGAAATGAAAATATTAAAAATAGTAATGCTGTGCTAATCTATATAATGCATTTTTATTAAAAAAAACAAAAACAAAAAATAGAACAGTGACACTGTTTTAGATTTTTGAAAATCTCTTTAATGCTTGGCTTAATGGAAGACATTTGAATTCTCATATGTGCTTCTGTATTTAATCTATTGTGCTACCTATATTGTTTTGGTTGAAGTATATTAAGAAAACATAGCTTCGCACTGATGTATAGTTGAAAAAATAAATATTTTAATAACATTTTCCTATAATTATAGGTATTCCTCTTCACAGTGGTAGTTGCTGTAATGTACAATCAGAAATATATCAATGAACTTTTTGTACACGCTGTAAAAATCTATTGGTGTAACTTGTACTTGAAATGGATGTTTCAACCACCTGTGATTTTCGTAACATCAAGCATTAGTCATTTGAAAATACTGGTTCATTAAATTATGCAAAAGTTCAATATCTTGACACATTTTATTGTATGAAATCCACTTGTTACTAAATTTTCCTCTGTAGAAGAGTCTCAAGAATCAGTAAGCTACCAAGTTCACAGTGGTAGATATAAGTTTTCTAAAATTTATAAAATTTTTATTTGAAAGGTTTAATTTTATCATGACAACAAATACTGCCAGTGGTTTTCCTTGAAAGGATTGGCTTACTTCCTTTACAAGAAATGTCTGTCAGATACCCAAATGTGAACAACCATAAGTTTGCCAGTCGTTCTTTCAAGCAAATATACATGTACTCAATAGTTAAACTTTAATAAAGTTAATGTACACAATTTCACCAAGGACACTCTTAAGTGAAACAGGCAATTTTTTAGTGAAGGATAATGGCTACTAGAGTTTGGTGCCACTGCCTTTGATTTGTGCTAAGGCCCCAGAAGTTTTATTTAGTATTGATTTTACATCGCTGCAAATTCCAGGACCCCAAAAGGAAATAACAGTATTTTTTTTTATAAAGAGCTTTGACTTTGCAGATGCCGTGAAAGGGTCCTGGGGATCCCCAAAGGGCCATGGACCACGCTTTTGAGGATGGCTGTGGCAGGTATTAGGATAAACAATTTAAAAACTATGCCCCCTATCTTCAAGTTCACCTTCTCATAGAGGTGACGATTACAACATAGCGTTAGCGATGCCAGAAGTACCCGCAGCGGGGAGGAGAGATTAAAGACAAGCATGGAAGTAGAGCGCTGGTAGGATACCGCTGGGGCAAGGACACGAACCAACTTTTAAATCCGTGGAAAGACAGCATTTGGCCACTGATGAGAGGGATGGGCGCCTGAGGCGACGAGGCGGAGGCCTCACGGGAGGGGAGGCCGACGGAGGGCTGGGAGGAGGGGAGTGCAGTCCGGGCGCCCCGACGGGAGCCGAGTGCTCCGCCTCGGGGAGAGGGTGCCCCCGGGCGCTGGCTGCCCCCGCGCCTTCCCGGCGGGCCTGGCACTTCCTCCCGCGCTGAGGTATTCCCAGCGCCTCGCACGGCGCCTGGCCCGCAGGGTCGACCGAGCAAATCAGTACGTCGGGCCATGAGCTCGCGAGGACAGTCTGGAAGGATTAGACCTGGTGGTCACTTCATATACATGCTTATTTGAAACCACAGGAGCGGGCGAGATTATGGCTGCAGGACTGAACTCCCGCTAAACTGCCACCGTCAGTGGGAAGCTGGCTCGAATAGGTCCCGACTCTGTGCATAAAACGTTCATTTTGGAAAACCTGCAAACCGACTGACCCAGATTGTTACCCCCACGGCCGCCTGTTAATACCTGTCAGACTTGTTTCAGGGGGGGTGGCGGGGGACTGACCTCGTCGTCCCACACTGCAGTGTGGAGAGGGCGCCTCCCACAGTCTTCCTTTACCCGTCTATTTGGGGGAGTCTCTCGGAGCCCCTCAGGACGCGGCTCCGGAGCCGGCTCAGGTGCGGCGGCCCCCGCGCCGGGCGAGGGGGCGGCGCTCAGAACACGCGTCCCGCTGACGCGACATAGGCCGAGATCACCTCAGGCGAGCGCGGTGCAATCACAGAGCGCGCCGCCGCCCGCCGCCCCATCGCAGTCCCGGCTCTCAGATCCCTCCGCCCGCGCGCTCGCGGATTCGTCGTGTCCTGGCGCCCCGCATCCAGGGCGCACAGGCTCCGGGGGCCCGCGGTTCCCAGCGGTGACCCCCTCTTAAGCTCACGTTCTACCCCTTCGCTGTGCCACCTAGACCACAGGTGCAGCCTGCTGCTTCTGGCCCTTTCTCCGGAGTAAGGAGACCTGGACTTTATAGAGTCCCCGCTAGGGGGCGTGGCCAGCGGCAGGCCCCGCCCCGCCTGTGACGCCCGGGTGGTGCGCGCGGGAGCCGGGAGTAGGGGGTGCCCGGCTTTAGTAGGAGACCTGGGGGCCGGGGCCGCCTCCGGACACCCGTCTGCCGGCTTCTGTCGCGCGGTCGATTCGGAAGAGCGGCGGCGACCTCGGCCTCCAGCGTCAGGGGAGAATCGAAGCGGCGGCGGGCGGGATGGCGTTGCTGGGTTTACTGCAGGCGGGCGGGTCGGTGCTGGGGCAGGCGATGGAGAAAGTGACCGGCGGCAACATCCTCTCTTTGCTTCTGATCGCCTGCGCCTTCACGCTCAGCACGGTCTACCTGCTCCGCCTCGCCGTCGGCTACCTCGCCCCCCCGCCGGCCGGGACGGTACGTGCACTCCCGGGGGCCCGGGAGGGGGACGCGGAGACTAAGGTGGGGGCAGGGTTGGGGGGCGGCGACAGCCGCTGAGCTCGGCTGGGCGTTGGCGGCGGGCGCATCGCCACTGCCCTGGCCTTGCTGGCCTGGGCGCTGACGGCCCAGATTCTGGCGGTGGCCGCGTGTCTGGTCCTGGCCCGGGTCGTGCTTGTCGCTTTTGTGGTCATAGTGATTCTGTGCTGGCCGCGGTACCGGTGGCCCTAATGGCAGAGTCAGAACTGGAGGCTGTGGCCAGGACTGTGGCGCTGGGTGCCGTGCTGGCCTCCAGAGGGGTGTTGCCGGCCAGGTGGGGGCCCTGGTGGCGATGCTGTTGGTAGCTGTGGCCCTGGTGGCCTTCATCCTGGTGACTGCCCTTGTGTGGTTCAGTGTCGTGGGGGCTGTGGCATTGCCCCTGATGGCGATTTATAGCAGTATGAAGGGGGGAGTGCGTTCATTTTGGTAGAGTGACTGTAGTGCTAATAAAAGCACTTTATCTAATTTAGTGGCTTTACTGACCCCTTCTCTATTTGATGAATGCATCCTTAACCAGCCCACAACTAGTTGCTTTTAAAAACTGCCCTTTTACTGACAGTGGAAGGTACAAACTATTGTCTAAGTCGTTTTAAAAATAATTTTTATTTGAACCATAACAGGCATGAGGCAGTATTATTATTTTTCCGACACATGGGATTTTTTAGGAAGTGGTATTTATCTTTGGAAAGTAAAGTAGCCTTAGTATTTTAAGATCGTTGTTACTATTTGAAGAGTGTGTAGTGCTTCTTACTCTTTGAGACCACCAAAGATCTGAGGAGTCTTTTTCAATTTCAAGTTGATTTCCAGGAGACTTAATGCTGTAATCTGCAAGTCTCTTTTGGGGGCATCTAATGTACCTTTTATAGTGAATGCCTAAGAGTTTCTGCTACAGTGGATCTACTCTTTAAAATCAGTGGATCTAGTTCATTTGCAGTGAGAGAAGCATGAGATGTGTTCTGTTTACTGATAAATGTCACTTCTTAAACATTTCCTTTATTTCTGTACCTCAAGTTACTGTTTATCTTTTTCTGTACCTTCTTTAGGCAAGATTCTGGGACTAAAATTGTGAGTGGTAATGGGAGTAAGTGGTGAAGAAACTAAGTGGTGAAGAAACTAAGTTTGCTTTTTTGGTCCCTCTCATGATTAGGCAAGTTGCCTAGAGCCACCATTAATAGCATTGGACATATTCTGGACAGTGTTCAGCATTTATAATTGCAATGCCTTTGTGTTTGTGTAGTCATTTATCCTATACCATGTTTTGAGTTTCTGTTTATTTTACTGTAGATCCTCCTAAGGTGTTTGGCATTTTAGCTGTTCTTTATTACTTTTTAAAAAACTAATTTTTTTTGTTTTTCAAAATATTACAGATGTCCTTTATTACTTTTGATGCTTCATTTTTTGGTAACTTTTCAGTATTAATGGCAAATTTCATTTGTTTGGTCATGAAACTGAACTGGATTTCTCTCTTAAAATGTAAACTGAAATTTTTTTGTTTTCTCTTGCAGAAAAGTCCACCATACATTTTCTCTCCAATTCCATTCCTTGGGCATGCCATAGCATTTGGGAAAAGTCCAATTGAATTCTTAGAAAATGCATATGAGAAGGTAAGTCTTCCAAATGATTGGAGGAAAATAAATTAATGCTTTTCAAACTTTTAAATGGCAGAACATTAAAAAAAATGTAGCCCAGCTAGGATTTACATATGGTTTGATTTCCAAGTCTATACTTTTAGTAATAATAATAATAACAATAACAAAAACACTTATATAATGTTTATTATGGCCAAGCCATTCTGATATATGCATTTTTCTCTAATATATAGTGTGTACATATAATACATACTATATGTGTGTGTGTGTGTGTATATATATATATATATATACACTAATTCTCTAACATATCTATGTTAATTTATTTAATCTTTACTACAGTTCTATGAAGTAGGTACTATTATTCCCATTTTATAGATTAGGGAAGCTGAATCACATTGTTGGTAAGATAGTGGTAAAACTGATAACTAAATAAATTTTTGGTGTCTTCACATAGCAAGTACTGTAGGAAAGGTCATATCCTTTAGCTACTCTTGTAAATTTATCTCTAGCCAATGGAAAAAATCTGTATTCTCAAAGATATTCATTGAAGAATTGTATATAACAAGTAAAAAGTTGACACATCATGCATGTCTAATAATGAAAGAATAATTATTAACATTATGATGTCTGTGTATAAGATAGAAAATATTTTCAATATAAACAGTGAAAACAGAATAAAAATTTTTATTTATATTCCATCTGCAACTGGATGAACATAATTACAAATTTGGATAAAAATTGGGGAAGAATTGCATTAAGGTTTATGAAAGTTTTTATTTTCAATAATGTATTGTTTTGTGACTTAAGAAATTAGTGTCTTAGTGCTGTATATTTTTTGGTAACATCAATATGGGTCCTTTTTTCTCTTTAGTATGGACCTGTGTTTAGTTTTACAATGATGGGCAAGACATTTACTTATCTTCTGGGGAGTGATGCTGCTGCACTGCTTTTTAATAGTAAAAATGAAGACCTGAATGCAGAAGATGTCTACAGTCATCTGACAACACCTGTGTTTGGGAAGGGAGTTGCATATGATGTGCCTAATCCAGTAGGTGACACTGTTTGTTCAAGAAAGATAAATTTATACTATAGTAGTTATAGTTAGTAGTGTAATAGCATACATTTAAAATGTAGAAACAGTTTATTCCTTGGTTCAAAAATCTGAGAATCATGAGATTTAACAGAAGGAAAGCCACGAGTAACTGACAAACAACGGGTATTTTGCTTTATAGTGGCTGGCATGGGCCAAGCAATTTTAAAGGGTATCTTATACAAAGAAATAGAATCAATGATGACTTAGCTTATTGGAATTTGATTTGAGAAGGTAACAAGATAATTCCATTATTTCATTGGAGGGCTTCCTACTTTCCCACTCCTGCCTGAAGTTCTAGCATGAGAGCTCTTTTGAGCTAGGGATCTTTGACTTTAGAAGTTTGTTTGATTTCTTTTCCCCGCTAAAGTCAAATAGTGCTGTAAGTTGATGTAAAACCCAAATGAGATAATTGGCCCAGTTGCTTGGTGTGGGCTCTGGCTGTGAAAATATCACACATTACCTACTACCCTACCTAGTCACTAGTAGTTAAGAGAGTTGACATTAAGTGTTGTTTCTGAGGATGGGGGAGGTGGGGGAATGAATGGCTCTTCTCAGGGCCAAAAACAAGATCCCTAGAAAAACCCTCTGGGTAGATATATCCATTTTTTTTCACACAGCTTATCAGATTCTTAAAATAGAAATGCCCAAAGATTTAAAACCATTAGTTGTCTTAGTGTGAATTTATTTTATTAAGACCATATTATATTCTGATTAAACTTCTGGAAGATAGTTTCATTGGGGAATGTTACTTGTTTGGGAATAGAACAGGAGAATATGTGAAGGAACATAAAAATATTGACACATAATGAACATTCAGGAGATTGTGTTGGTATCTGGGTTGGAAGACTAGAAAATAACAGAACAGGAAAAGGGAGTCAAATATAAAAAGGTATATAGGAAAGAAGCCAGGAAGTGGGATGCCTAATTGATCATTTGTCTAGGGCCTGTGTAACAGTTCTACGTGTTACTTCAGATGGATGCATAAATGCTCTAAGTTTCCCATATCTAGAATGATTTAAAAAAATCCTTTTACTATTTTTATTTTCAGTTTTTCAGAAGGTTATTTTCTTTGAGTGTTATAGAGTTATAGCCTAAGTGGATTTTGTGACAAAACAAAATTGTGTTTTAATGCTGTATGCCCTTAATTTTTTCAGGTTTTCTTGGAGCAGAAGAAAATGTTAAAAAGTGGCCTTAATATAGCCCACTTTAGACAGCATGTTTCTATAATTGAAAATGAAACAAAGGAATACTTTCAAAGCTGGGGAGAAAGTGGAGAAAAAAGTAAGCAATATATTTTGGTTTTGCATTTGTCCTAATATTTTTACTTTTCCAATAACTAGAAATATAAGAATATGTGTGTATATATAAAAAACAAAGTAGAACATAATGTAAAACCACTTCAGATTTAATAGATAGAACATGCTATGATTACCATGGAGTTAAAAAGATCTGAGAGGAAGTGATTATTGCTGCTCACTTTATTGCTGCAGACCTTAAAATGGGTTAATTAACATGAATGTTGTTCAACTCATTTGTACAAATAATATAAAAACGGTTCAGGATCAGATTTTGGAATAAACAGTGTAAAATTTCTCCAAGTTTATTTTAAGATAAATGTATATATTTTTTTACTCCCAATGGTCAAGTAAAAGTCTAAATGATTTAATTACATATTTAGTACCTTATTTATCTAATACTGTATGGGAATGATTTATTCTATGAAAAAAGTAAATTTAAATACATAAGCTTACTTTACCAGAAGTTTGATTCTAGCCCTTTTCAGTAGAAATCTTTTAAAATGTACTATATGCATTCTTTTTTTTTAAATCTTTTTTTTTTAAAAATATATCTTTATTGATTTCAGGGAGAGGAAAGGAGAGGAGGGAGAGAGAGAGACAGAAACATCAATGATGAGAGAGTCATTGATCAGCTGCAGCCCGCAACCCGGGCATGTGCCCTCACCGGGAATTGAACCCCGATCTCCTGGATCCTAGGTCGATGCTTTAACCACTGAGCCACGCTGGGCCGGGCTATATGCATTCTTGCATTATATAGTGTACTGAATGTTTGGCTGTTTCTGGGAATCCAGTCTTTATTCTGGACTGTAGTAGGTGTTGCCTCCAGAGACAGTTGTCATAATCAAGCAACATCTGCCTCTGTGTAGGTCACCATGTTCTGGGTCTGGTCTTCAGCTCTATAAAAGGTCAAGAAACTTGATTTAAAAAAATATATATACCTGGCGTTATTGTGATTTATTTCTAACCATACAAAAAGCTGATGTATACAAGAATGCTAAGTTAATAAATACAAGTGAGACATAATTATAGCATCAAGAACACCAGAATATTTGCTGAACTTCTCTTTGTTGGCAAATCTAACTGGAAAGCTAGATGATAATGTAATTTCATTTGGTGAACATGGAATTAAAGAACATGGAATTGCTTGGATAATTTTTATGACTTAAGTGTCAAACAAATAATGCTTGCCTGATGAATCTGTCTGTGTTGGGCTATATGAATTGAGAGTTAGAGTTTTCTCTCATACATGCAGTCATGACTTCAATTTTTAGTCCTGACCCTCCCATTTTGACTTGGGAAATAACTTCATTCTTCAGTTTTGGGACTGCGATTCCTTGGGAAGCACCTCTTAATTGTCATATGCACTATGACAATTGCTGGTTTTGTTATACTGTGACCTTGAACTCAGACAGCCATATTCTTTTTTTTTTTTCTTTTTAATCCTCACCTGAGGATATTTTTTCCATTGCTTTTCAGAGAGAATGGAAGAGAAGGAGGAGGGAGGGAAGGAGGGAGGGAGGGAGGGAGAGAGAGAAACATCGATGTGAGAGAGACACATCAATTGGTTGCCTCCCGAGCGGGGGCCTGGGATCGAACCTGCAACTGAGGTACATGCCCTTGGCCGGAATCAAACATGGGACCCTTCAGTCTGAGGGCCAACACTAACCACTGAGGCAAACCAGCTAGGGCGAGCCATATTCATTTTTATCTTTCAAGGAGAAAGGCTCTTGAGTGAGGTTTAGAGATGCCTTTGTGGCATTGATTTTGGCTGTCCAGAGGGGTGGGGTGGGTGCTTTTCCTCATTTGGTTTCTTACCTGTCTTTGTTTTGCCGGGTAAGGTAGTCACATATCTGTCTATAAGCTTTTTTGATGGTATGAATAGGACCTTGTTGGTTCTTAAGTCAAGTTTTTATTCTCACCTTTCCCTCACAATTTTGTATCTCTAAGAAAACATTTAAAAATAATTTTGGCACTATTAATGGGAATGACCTTTTCCCCTCTAGATTTGTTTGAAGCTTTTTCTGAGATCATAATTTTAACAGCTAGCCATTGTTTACATGGAAAGGAAATCAGAAGTCAACTCAATGAGAAGGTGGCCCAACTATATGCAGATTTGGATGGAGGTTTTAGCCATGCAGCCTGGCTGTTGCCCGGTTGGCTCCCTTTGCCTAGTTTCAGGTATGGATAAAGAAACTACCTTTGGTGATTTAACTTTGCATAATTGTTGTAGTGTTGGTATAGTTTGTGTTAACAAAGATAAAAATTAAACATTAAACAAACTGAAGAACAAATTGGCAGTTACTAAATAGTCACCGGGATGTACAGTACAGCATAGGGAATATAGTCAATAATATTGTAAAAACTATGTATGGTGCCAGGTGGGTACTAGACTTGCCGGGGGAGATCACTTGATAAGTTATATAAATGTCTTAGGACTATGCTGTACAGCTGAAACTAATATAATAGTAAATGTCAGCTGTACTTGAAAAAAAATTAAACATTAAGCAAATAAATTTGGGGAGATTATGAGCTCCCATTCTTCTATAAGAATTCAAGATAGGTTTTCTTTATATACTGAGCTCATTTAAGGTAAGTTTCAGCTTATTAAGAAGGTAGTTTGTTGTCTATCTGTTCTAATATTTTAAAACCTACTTATCTCACATATTCCTTGTACTCAGGAAAGTCTCTGAACTCTACCTAAAAGTGATACGGCCTTCTAAGCACTTATTTCAGACCATTTGATTGTTTTGTAGCATATTGTGAAAGTTTTTGTTTGAAGTATTAATGCCTTTCTTTAATTTTCCCCGTCTCCTTGCCAACTGTAGTTTGATTACCTAAATGGCATGGACTGTGATACAGAGAAGTATTGCCCATAGCTTGATGGACGCTTAGTGCCTTGAATATTAGCAGGCTTTCTGCCCCTTTGTTGATTCTTTTCTATTCAGGTGAGGTGGAGAGGAGTTAAGTTGGTACTTGTCCTTTTGTGTCTGCCACTCCTGTCTATTTATAGAATAAAGAGGAGTGGGAGTAAAATGGGAAGCCAGGAGACGGTCTGGAGGTCTTTGGAATTTTTAACACCTTACATCTGTAGGGAGCTTTGCCGTTTTCCAAATGTTTTTATCCGTATCATGTTAGAACATTCAGCACAGCCCTCGACCTAGGGTGGGTTCTCCATAAATGTGCACCGAGCCTCTTCCACCTTCCCTATCTCCTGGATGAAGTCAGAAATTCCTGAGCTTGGTGTGATAGGCCCTTCACCAGACTTTCCAGCCCAGTCTTTCTCTGTTTTACCTGATTCAGCTGATTCAACCAAATTATTCATTTTCTTAAACAGCTTTATGTTTTCTGGCTCTGCTGTGTTCCTGCTGTTAAACTTCATTCAGCATCTTCTTCCCTTCTGCCCATATTATCCTCAGTAACAGACTTAAACTGAGGCAGGGCAGGAGTTTTTATTAGAAGGCTTGATTAAGAGGGGGCGAGGTAGTCAGATTGCCTGGTTTTAAATTTCGGCTCTACTGCTCACTGACTTTGTGATCCTGGGTAGCTCTCTGTGAAGTGAAGATAATAGATTTTACCTCACAGGAGGTCAAAGTGGGTAATTCATGTAAAACACAATACGTGTTTCCTAGTGAGCACCCTATTTTAAAGGTAAAATTTTGTTTTCTGATTCTACTAGTATTTTCACCCTCCATAAACTTGGTTGTCTCAGAAAATGAAGAGTAGAATCAAACCCTGTGTGCTGCAGGCATGTTTTGAACCCTGGATTTCAGGGGTCCTAAATAAACCCTCAGCTTCTGCAAACCCTAGATCCTTTAGGAAAACCAGAGTGACTCTTCATCTGCTGCAAGAATTAATTTCGTTAAAATAGAAATTTCATGTTAACCTAAAAAGCGTGTACTGCTCTCTGTTCAACTGAAAAAATGATTCTAGAGGAATAATCATTTGATTCTTGTTTTAGACCTTTAGTTAGAACACAGGTACAGTGTGTTAAGAATCAGTGATCTTTGTGTTAAAACACGTGTTTTTGCCCTGAGGTACCCTGGAAATTCCTAGAATTATATGATTTTCATCGTTTCTTTTTTTCCTCTTGGTTCTTAGTTTTTTCACTTATTTTAGAATCATTAAAGTTAGTTAAATAAGGTTTCTTTAAGGTAGGTCCTGGTTATTTTCAAAAGGAACTTGGTGCCAGGAAGTATTTTTTGAAGTTATTTTTGTCTTTGAATTACAGACGCAGAGACAGAGCTCATCGAAAGATCAAGAGTATTTTTTATAAGGCAATCCAGAGACGCAGACAGTCAGAAGAAAAAATTGATGACATTCTCCAAACTTTACTAGATTCTACTTACAAGTAAGAGCTGTTCAGATCACATATAAGCTGAAGCAGGAGATTACACATTAAAACATAGTTAAATAATATGTCTCCAGTTAAAAAGTAATGATGCTGGCAAAATTAGTAACTGTGACCTTTGGACTTTTTAAATGGATGAGACATAAATTACTGGGACCCGGTGCCTTACTGGCATCCCATTGATTACCCATGGTGAAAAGTTTGCTAGGAAACTGCAATGAAATAATTTGTAATCGAAATCATATTTTCTATTGGTCTGTCTCTTTTCCCTAATGGAAAAAAAATTCTGACTTCTGATTCACAAATGCAAGAGACTATTATACTTGAAAAATTTACTCATTATGACCCTTTATTTAAAGGTTGAGGTATGAAATGTTAAAATGTTAAATTTGTGTGTGTGGTTCATTCTGTAGAGATGGACGTTCTTTGACGGATGATGAAATAGCAGGCATGCTTATTGGACTGCTTTTGGCAGGGCAGCATACATCCTCAACTACTAGTGCCTGGATGGGCTTCTTTTTGGCCAGAGACAAGACACTTCAAGAAAAATGTTATTTAGAACAGAAAACAGTCTGTGGAGAGAATCTGCCTCCTTTAACTTATGACCAGGTTTGTTGGATTTTCATTTTTATTGATCTGTAGTTTTACTGATGTCTTTGATAGATTTTGGTATCAGAGTAATACATGTCTCATAGAATGAGTTTAGAAGTGTTCCTTTCTCTTTTATTTTTTGAAGAGTTATTGAAGAATTGGTGGTAATTCTTTCTTACATGTCTAATAGATTTCACCAGAGAAGCCATGTGTGTGCTTTTCATTGTGGGAAGATTTTTGATTACCATTCATTCTCTAACTTGTTACAGGTTTATTCACATGTTCTATTTCTTCTTGAGTGATTTTGGTAATTTATGTCTTTCTAGGAATTTATCCATTTTATCTAGAGTACCTAATTTGTTGGCATACAGTTGTTATAATATTCTTTTATAATCCCTTTTATCTCTGTGAGGTCAGTAGTAATGTTTCCTCTTTCATTTCTGATTTTAGTAACTTTTAAAATAGTAGCTTATTTGATGTATAATTCACATACTATAAAATTCATTCAAAGTATACAATTTACTGGTTTTAAAATATATTCATAGTTGTAAAATTATCACAATTTAATTTTAGAACATTTATATCACTCCCAGAGGAGAACCAGTACATATTAGCTGTTACTCTCGATTTTCCCTGTGCCCTATCCCTGGCAGCCACTCATCTACTTTTTGTCTCTATAGATTTGCCTATTCTGGACATTTCATATAAATGACCACATTCATATAATATGTGGTCTTTTGTTACTGGTTTCTTTTACTTAGCATGTTTTCAGGGTTAATCCATGTTGTAGTACTTTGGTTTTTGAATGTTTCCGTTGATGAACATTTCGATTTACAAACGCTGTAAACCCAAATTTTAGCTTCGGTTTTTGAACACGCCTTTGAAGTCGAACATGCCACGTGGCTTCCGCTGAGGGCAAGATCCTGAGGCCTGGCTGTCGGCTGTTGATCCCTTAGTTTTCGAATGTTTCAGATCTCAGTCTTCCGGAAAGTATTACATTCAAAAACCTAGGTACCACTGTACTTCAGTCTTTTTATTGCCCAGTAATATACCATCATATGGATTTACCACATTTGTTTATCCATTCAGCAGTTGATGGACATTTGGGTTGTTTCCACCTTTTGTCTATTATCATTAATTCTGCTCTAAACATTTGTATACAGGTTGGAAAAGCTGACATTGATTTTTGCTAGTGTTTTTAGTTTTTTTTAATTTTATTTTTTTAATATATCTTTATTGATCTCAGAGAGAGGAAAGGAGAGGAAGAGGGATAGAAACATCAATGATGAGAGAGTCACTGATCGAGCCCGCAACCTGGGCATGTGCCCTCACTGGGAATCGAACCCCGATCGCCTGGATCCTAGGTCGATGCTCAACCGCTGAGCCACACCCGGCCGGGCGCTAGTGTTATTTTTTAAATGAATTTTCATAGCTCCTTGTTATGCCATTCTTCAGGGTGATTGACTCTCTTCCTGTTATCTTGCCTTCTTTTCTCTTGTTGACCTTAGACAGTAATAGAACAAGATAATCTCAGCTGCTTTGAACCAGTTATCTCTGCACTTCTACCCAGAATATAAGCTATTTTGTAATAACCCAGAAAAAAAAAATTTAACTTAACTAAGTAAAATATTTAACTTATAAAATAATATTTAAGTTAAAATACTGTTGAAACATGTTAAATATTTGTAGAACTCGGGAAATATTTTCTCTTTTTAGCTCAAGGATCTAAATTTACTTGATCGCTGTATAAAAGAAACACTAAGACTTCGACCTCCTATAATGACCATGATGAGAATGGTCAAAACTCCTCAGGTGAGTCTCTAACTATGAAAGTAAAATCAGATTATGAAAGGCTCCTTGAAGTCCTACCCCTACCCCTTAGGCATTACGACTTTTTTGTGTGTATATACTTATAGCCCAATTTTGGGTCATTTGGAAATCATCTTGAGTTAAAATAATTTTTTGCTGGCCTATCATCTAGCTAGTTTTTAAATATATGTATATCTGATGTGTATGAATGCTTTATTACACAATGGCCTGATTTTTGAAAGAATATTTTAAAATTACCTAATGAAATGTTTTGCTTTCATTTGTAGGTTGTGGCAGGGTATACCATTCCTCCAGGACATCAGGTGTGTGTTTCTCCCACTGTCAATCAAAGACTTAAAGACTCATGGAGTGAACGTCTGGACTTTAATCCTGATCGCTACTTACAGGACAATCCAGCATCAGGAGAGAAGTTTGCCTATGTGCCATTTGGAGCTGGTAAGATGATTATATTTTACATTTGAAATGTTTGTCCTGATAACGTTACCAGAACAAACACAAATAATCCATGTGAATTTTATTTACAAATATCTTTCCCTTTCCTAATAGGAACATTTTTGCAAATGTATGGCAATTTTTCCCATACCAATCTCTGTGGACACTATCTGGGTTCCTACAATTCAGGTCAATTCTGACATTCTTTACCTGGGGTTAGCACAAACTCCATTGGTTAAAGGCTCAGTCCCATAAGACTGCTTCCCTCCCCCCACTTCAGATACCAATTGCAAGTCCAGTGGTCACCTGTTCTTCTAACCAACTGGTTATAAGTTGGAGGTTCTCTCAGTCCCCTCCTTAGGGTTCCATAATTTGTTAGAACAGCTCACAGAATTCAGAAAACAGTTTACTAACTAGACCGAAGATACAACTCAGGAACAGCCTGATTGAAGAGATGCATAGGGCGAGGTATAAAAGGGGCAGAACTTCCATGCCCTCAGAGCAGACCACTTTCCCAGGACCTTCTCGTGTTCATCAGCCTGGAAACCCTTGTCTTTCTCTGACTGGTTTATTTCGCTTAGCGTAATTAAGTTTTGATTGGAAGGTTTATATTGATTTAACTAACTAGGGCTCTCTTGGGAGAGAAGCTAAGAATATTCTAGTATATTGCCAAACTAGATCAGCATCGTGTATTTCAAACCTTACATGTATTTAACCTAGATAGATGCTAAGTTTCAAAAAAAGTGATTGGAAAAGTCATACAATTACCCAAGTGGTGTTTCCCCCTAAAAACAGATTATGAAAATCTCCTGGGATGTTTTTATTTATTTTATTTTTCAATTACAGTTGACATTCAATATTGTTTTATATTAGTTTCAGGTGTAAAGTGGTTGGACAATGATATACTGATTCCCCCACAATATCTCCTGGAGTTTTTGTTAACTATATTCTTGAAAAACTATATTTTTTTTAATCCTCACCCAAGGATACGTTTTTTGTTTTTAGAGAGACAGGAAGGGAGAGGGAAGGAGGGGCAGAGATGGAGGGAGGGAGAGAGGGAGGGAGGGAGGGAGGGACATTGATTGGCTGCCTTCCAACTGGGGGATCAAACTTGGGTATGTGTGCTGACCGGGAATTGAACCCTTGAGCCTTCGGTGCACAGGCGAAGCTCCAACTGAGCCACATGAGCCAGGGCTACATTCTTGTTTTATGTGAAAAGACTGTCATTGTTTTATTATAATTATCTGCATATCTGTTCTTCACCTAAACTGTAGCTAAACAAATTTCATTACTCCAGGCTAAAAGAAGTGAGAAAGAATTTCAACTGATTCTTATGAAAATTTTTTTTTTACAGGGCGTCATCGTTGTATTGGGGAGAATTTTGCCTATGTGCAAATCAAGACGATTTGGTCCACTCTGCTTCGTTTATATGAATTTGATCTTATTGATGGGTATTTTCCCACTGTGAATTATACAACCATGATTCACACCCCTGAAAACCCAGTTATCCGATACAAACGAAGATCAAAATGAAAAATGCTGCAAGGAACTAATATGTGAAACATCACTGTAAACAGAAAAGCATTTGAAGAGAATGAAGTTGATGCAACAACTCTCAGTGTATTCTTTTTTGTGTTACTTTAAAAGACAGCTAATTTAATGGTTTTTATATTTTCTTAACTGAATGGTTCCATAAAATTTAATGGCCTTTCAGACATTTCCTAAGACCTTATGATGGATATTTACTACATATGCTTTATTTAAGAAAGTCAAGCTCGTCAGTGAAAACAAATTGTTCAGGGGGATCTTGGTTATTGGCAGATTCTAAACACAATTTCTAGGTATTAATTTTAAGAGTATATGTAACTCTTGGCAAGTAAGTTTAGGGTATTCAAATCTTGGACTAAATCTGCAAATATAAAAGCCCAATGAGATACTTGGAAGCCTTAGATTATTTATGCACTTCCTGTGTAATGTTTAGGTGTGTGAGGATGGGTGGATAGGGAATAAGCTCACATTTAAAGTCTTGGAAGAAAGAGAATCCTATTAATTGTTTTGGTATGATGGATGATAATTAGCAGCAATGGAACTGTGTTGTAGAAAAATATGTCCTTAAGAAGTACTGTCTTATAGGAAATTGAGGGAGATCTATGGTAATGACTTAATTACATTTCCTAAAAAATAATATACTTATTAATTCTAAAGACTGCTTGCACTAACTTGATCTAATTACTAAATACTTCATCAACCTGATAAATTTGTATCTCGTTCCACATGGTCATATCTGTGTGGAAATCCAAAATAAAGTCCCTAAGGGATAATTTTGGTTCTCTTTGGCTCAAGGTGGTTCCCTGCTTCCTCTCCAGAATCTATTTAGGGATTTCCTGTTACTAGTTCTATTAAATATTAATTTAGGTCAACAAGGTGTGTTGTTGTTTTTTAAATAGAAAATCTGAGATCAGGGAACTCTGGCTTTAAGATTAGGATAATATGAAGCAGGGTCCTTAATAGTAATATCATTGGCTACGTTCTGTGAAGGCTGTGTTGAAGAATCAACTCAAATGATAACTGGGGGCCTGTCTCTATACCTGTAATTTGACCATACTGTTTGTTTTGACTAAATAAGGCCAAAATAGTTTCCCTTATGTGTGTAACAGTTGAAGAGAGCGGAGGACTCAGGTTAAACTTTGTCTCTGCTTTAGTTTTTCATATTAACATTGTCTTTGAGAGAAATACAGTCTGTATTCATGAAGTGTAAAGCATGTGCTTTAGTGAGTTGAACTCAGGAATCTAGGAACTTGGATGGGAAAAAAGTCCATCCTTATTTGTATTAATTTCAAATTGTAATTTAGTATTTCCTTTATTTACAAATTTAGGCAACACACCACACTAGTATTAAGCAGTACCTGTGACTGAACAGAAGTCATAGATACTTTCATATCACATGATAGGTGTTGTAGATCTTGAAGTTCTTTTACTCTCATCACTACTTTGAAATTATGGTAGTTGTTAGATCTGCTAGATCTTAGATCTTTAAACTTACATGTCATATCACAAAATTTTAAATATATTTTTATTGATTTCAGAGAGAGGAAAGGAGAGGGAGAGAGAGAGAGAAACATCAATGATGAGTGTGTCATTGATTGAGCCTACAACCTGGGCATGTGCCCTGACCGGGAATTGAACCCGGATCGCCTGGATCCCAGGTGGAGGCTCAACCGCTGAGCCACGCCCAGCTGGGCTATATCACAAAATTTAAAAAAATTGGACTCTATGTAATTGTTTTCCTTTACAGTTCTATAATATTTCATGTCTTTAAAAAGCATTAGTTCCACAAGAAAGCTTGAGAGATTCATGGCACAAATAAAGTTAAAACCCCGAGGAAGGCTAGTCTATGTTTAGTGACTAGTCTATTTTAGACTAATAAATTTAGTTGTGTGTTTTTTTTAAAGTTCAACTCCTTTTTTTAAAAAAATACATTTTTATTTATTTCAGAGAGAGAGGAAGGGAGAGGCGGATAGAAACATCAATGATGACTGTCATTGATCGGCTGCCTCCTGCATGCCCCCTGCTGGGGATCAAGCCTGCAACCCCCGGCATGTGCCCTGACCAGGAATCGAACCTTGATCTCCTGGACCATAGGTTGATGCTCAACTGCTGAGCCACACTGGCAGGGCTAGATTTAGTTTTTAATGACAGACTAAGTATTGATAAACATTAAGAAGTTGATGGCAGAGGCCTAATGTCATAAAGAGGGCTGATCGTCAAACAGTGGGAGTGAACAGAGATTAAATCAGAGCACCTGTCCATCTGCTCCTCCTTTCTCAGAGCAAAATAGCAAGCTATGAAAGGTTTTACCCACAACCCTCACCTTCAACTATCTGCTTTAGAGTACATTTGTTATTTCTCAAACTCTTATCAAAACTCAGCTGCTAATAGGGAAAATACAGGTATTATGAAATCTTCAAGAATGTAAAATTTGTTTTTATAGCTTGTTTGTATGGGTATAAATCAGAATACCCAACGGTAAAACAAAATTCTGGTTACAAGCATCAAATACTACTACTCTTGCTGTTTTAGTGGGTTGTCATGTTATCATGGAGGATTTAAGAAATAACAATGAGATTTATATTATCTCTGAGAGATTCCATCTGAACTTGGCTTAGCAGACGCTCATTATATTGTGGTTAATAAAATTTAAGATTATTTGAGTTAAATGAGTTCTGCATCATCTTAGTGGACATGGCTTTGTGAGGACACACCTTTGGACACAAGTAACATTAAATATAATAGAGCAAATAAGGATTAATCATGAAAATACCAATATAGCTTTAAAAAAATACTATACCTAGATGTAAAGTTGATAAGAGGCACATGGAAAATTCAATGGAAGGAGAGAAAAAAATCCCCAGAGTATAAGATTAGGGCAACTTTTTGAATCTCTAAGTCCTACATATTTCCTATAAGTAATGAAGTGATAAGCACTGCCGCAGACTGAATGTTTGTGTCCCCTCCACATATGTTGAAACATAATCTCCAATTTGTTGGTATTCAGAAATGGGGCCTTTGTGGGGTGATTACATCACGGGGGAGCACTCATGAACAGGATTAGTGCCCTTATAAAAGAGCCCTCTGACAGCTCCCTCGCCCGTCTGCCATATGAGGACACTGCAAGAAGACAGCCTTCTATGAACGAGGAAGCGGGCCCCACCAGTCCCCAAATCTGGTGGTCCCTCGATCCTGGACTTCCCAGCCTCCGGAACTGTGAAAAATAAACATGTTTGTAAGTCACCCAGTCTACAGTATTTTGTTAGAGCAGCTGGGATGGACTAAGACATGCACCAAGAACTATAGCTTAGTTAAAAATGAAGAGGTTCAAATACAGTGGTTAAAATGGCGAAGTCATTTTTATTTCAGTACTTGACAAAATACCCCATAAAATTCAAAACTTCTACCATTATACAAAAATAGGTCTCTACAAGTGATATCTGTCATCACCAGTAGCAAATATATTAGGCAGAAACAGGTAACTTCAGTAGCCTTATAAGAAAAGTGCAGGACACCTCAAGCTACACATTCAGCAGTGTCATAATGCGCAAAAGTTTAATCTTTTCACCCATTTGATAAATACACCAGGTTTATAATTTAACCATTTAAATTAGCATTCCACAAATACACATGTAATTGATTACTGTGCATGAATACATACACAATGCTTATATGTACAAATTCCAGTTTGTTTTCATGTGCTGGCAGGGATTTGTATACAATCATAAGCTGTGTTTGTGTTGGTCCCATTGGATATCCACAATACAAAAAGCACAAAAGAACCATTGATTTACAAAAGGGAATTTGCTTAAAATTACTTCGATTCATGATGTTCCCAAGGATTATCTCCTCATGCCAGCATGAAAGTGAGTGGCACCTATGAGAGAAAACCAGGATATGTAAATGATTTCAAATTAGACTGTTAACCTGTACCAGAAGGGCAGATTACTACTACGCCTCCATTTAAAAATAATACTTTTCATTTTCCTAAAAAAGGTCTACATACTTCAAAACAGATTTTTAAAAGAGATTTTTAGTATATATTTAAAAATCACTGTGGATGGCTATGTATCAAGGTGAGCCTAATGTTAAGATTCTCTTTAAAGTGCCCTGCAGGCTGAATGTTCTATACCTCCTGCCTCTTGAAAAATCTTTGGGACTTAAAAATCTGGGTCTTGTGAAATTTGGATGCTCAAAACAAAGAACAAAACATAAAAAATCTAGCTATGATAAAAGTTTTTTGGGTTAGATGATTTCTTATAGGAAAAGATAAACTAACTTAAAATAATGTGCTATTAGCTCTATCTAGTTTGTGGGAATAGTAGAAAAAAAGTTTTTAATAAAAGTAAAAAGAATATATAAAAGTTGACTTAAAACATATTAAATTAAAATGATTCAAAACCTCTGAATCAGGAGTGAATTGAAGGGAGACAGGAAAAAAAGGCTTTCCCGATAATCCATTTTTATTAAGTATGAAATTCTTGTGTGTTTTTGAGCAGAGAAAAATAAAAGGTCATTTTTACAGAATCTTGAATGGGATGGGTTTTACAGATCAAACATAAAAGCACAAGGTCCTCGTGTGAACAATGGCTGTGTTAAACGCTTCAAGTTCTTGCTCCCTCCTCTCATCTTCCTACCCCTTATTTGTACGCATTATTTAGCAACATGTATTACTTAGGAACATGCTCTCCAGTTGACTCCGTAAGCCTCAGAGTACTTGGTGCTCACTGTGCACTTTATCTCATCCATCTGCTGAATGAAGACAGCAGTGAAACTTTCTGGGGAGGACTGAGACCCGGGGTGATAAATTATGTCTTGACTTAAATTCCTAAGTCTAACCTGGTAACTCATGCACTGAACTCCAAGATTTTATTATCCTAATGAGGAAGGTCAAGGAGTTTGAAAAAGAGAAAGGGGAGCTATGGGCCTATCTAGTAGCACTGTGGTGCTGCCAACTTATGGCTAAGCCAAGAGTACCTGACTGTACAGTTCCAAGGCGTCTTTGCAGTGCTTCCAGCCGAGAAATATAATCTGTCAGGGCTCTGTCAGGATCATAATTCTGAAGCTGAGAACATGCTAAGGAAGCAGGATTCAAATCAGCTGGAGGGCCCGGGTACCTATGAGGTAAAAAATATAAACACGAATCCAAATTATCCAGAAACAAGGCAAGTAACTTACCCACCAGCCTCCACCCCTCAAAAGGCAGACATCTCATACACTGCCTGATCTGTACCCCCATACTTCTGAGTCTATGTTGTATAATGGAAAAAACTCAATAAATTCAAAGCAGCAGCTATGAAGTCATCATAAGAATGTCCAGTACAATGCCTGTCACAAAGGTCCTCAATAAATGTTGCATATTATATAAATGCATCTTGTCACGCAGACTTTAGGGTTTTTCCCACAATGTCCAGAGACTACCAGTTTTAGTCAATACTTCCCCAATGCCTAAACCACAGCACTTACTAAACAACATTTGATCAGGTGTTTCTTATACCCTTGGAAACCAGTTACAAATCCAAAAGCTATCTTTAATTCTGAGCCTTTGATTATGTAAATCATATATTCCTGAAGATACATTTAGCTATTTCAATGCAAAGAAGTCATAGCCCTAACACTGTCCCTTCTCTATTAGTATTAGTATATTTAAGTACTCTAGGCAAGTTTTATCAAATTTTTACCTATTTTGAAAAGGTAAAGGAGACCTAGGATAGTCCAGGTCTGATCTTGAACGATATGTAGTGTGTCTTGGCTCTCCATACAGCTCTAATCCACCAGGAGAAGGGTAAAATAGGTCAGTCTTTTCAGCACCTAAAGTAATCCAAAACGTACCTTGTTAAAAAGAAATGCCAGGCCCTTGGAAAGTTTCTACAAATCGGATGATGGCTCAAAAGACCACTGTGCTGTGCTACACTGTCCCCTATTTACAGTTAGTGTCAGTTATTCTTGCTGCAGGAAACAACAGGGCTGTTACTTGTTTACCTTTCAATATGAGTAATTCTGCTAAGACAGAACTATAGCTCAAAGAAAATAAACTGAAGTTTAAAAAACCTAGTTATAATTAGGGTGAAGCGAAGGGTGCCTGAGTATGTATGGTTTAGGGGAAACAATGATATGGATAAAAAAATATTAGACCAATGTAGCCAAGTCATTCTTGTGATTTTATTAGAAAAAATTTGAATCAAGATTTATTAACTTACAACACAGAACTCATTATGGTAAAAACTTCAGCTGTTTCAGTGTAAGCTTAGATTCATATTTCCAAACACTTTGCTTAGGATACCAAATCTATTTCCTTTCTCTGGTGCTCATGCTCAGCTACTGGTAGATGTACAGCAATACATAGCACAGTCATGCTCTATGTCTGTAACTCTGTATACTCCTCTCCTTATACCTGGAATGTTAAGCTCTAAAGTTTGTTTCCACTCCTAGGTGTAGAGAGAAGAAACTTGAACTGTCAACCATTATTATGCAACCTATTGGTAAACTCAGAAACCTGTCCGAATATTGCTAAATTTCCAAAACATCAAACCATAACTTGTCCATATGACTGAGAACAGCAATCCTATCTTGAACCAGAGCCTTAAATGCAGTTGTAAGGAGAGTGGGTTCTGGAGCCAGACTGCCAGAGTTCGATGCTGGCTCCACCCCTTCCTACTGTGTAACTGCGGCAAATGGCCAATGCTTTCCATGCCCCAGTTTTTTATCTGTAAGGTGATAATAACAGTAACTGCACCTACATCACAGGATTGGGAGAATACATGGAAAAAGCAGGGCCTAGTGCAGACTAAGTACTCCATTTTATTCTTTGAAACAGCAAGGTCCCCAGCTGTCTTTGGAAAACAACATTATTTGGAAGGTATTACACATGGTAACTTTAGACAGTCATAGACAGAAGAAAAAACTATTTTGACTTCACCTGGATTCAGTCCAAAGCCATCCCTGTTAATGTTGATGGAACCAGAACTTGTGACTCGATGCCAGCGTTGAACTAAAAATTTCATTCTAAAAGAGATCCCAAAAAAATTTCACAGCATATCTATAATGTAAAAAGTATAAATATACACTTTGCACAAAAATCAAGTCATATATGTAGATATGAATGCAGAACAAATTTCAAAATCACATGACTGCCTAAACTATGCAAACATCTGTGGCAAAATTAACTGGAGCAGAAGAACAGGACTTCCCCAGAGGCAGCAAAAGTCTACTGTGAGGCCAACATCAGTTCTGGCTTCAGGGGTAAATGGGACACAAGAGACGGAAAGCAAAAGTAGAAGAGAAAAGTGGGTGGGCAAAGAAAGGGCGAGAAGTTGGGAAGAGCGAAAAGGAGGGAGGTGAAACGGAGAGAGTGGCAGACCCTGAGCCGGCAGGAAGAGCGAGCTGGGAAGGCTGGAGGATCCTGCGTAACCAGCGATGAGAAACTGCTGGCTCCCAAGGACCAGCGTGGCAGTGCCACGAACCAGCTGCAGCAAGGGCTGCCTGCCTTGTCCTGTCCGGACGAGCCTTCTGAAGCACTGGTTTTGATTTCATAATTCCAATCGGTTTCAAGCTCAGTTTTAGGAGAGTCAAAATACCATAAACATATAAGAGGAGAGGAGAGAGAGAGGTAGCGTGAAGTCCTTCAATGGCAAGTGGCCTTAATGGAGACTTCCCAAATTCTTCTAATCAAAATCAGTGGTTAACCCCTGTGACCTCTCATCTGGAGCCTTCTAACTTACAGGCATACTGGTCTTCCCTAGGAGGACGTGAGCTGCCTTCAGGGGTTTAGGCAGGACTGATGTCTTTTTCATCAATGCCTCTCCCAGCACTTAACTCTGTACAAAGTGTACAAGGTGATGAAGGGAGGAACTGGAACCATGTGACCACAGTGTGGAGTAGCAGAGGCAGGGAGACTCTAGCCCATCAATAAAGTGAAACGCGAGCCTCCTTTAGAGAACCAACAGGGATGAAACTTGGGAGCCCTGGCTGGTTGTCCCAGCTCTATTACTATTTGCTTTGCAGCCTCCCCCGCCTCAGTTTCCTTATCTGTGAAATAACATTCTAGGTTATATGATCTCACACAGCTTCTAGTTAAAAAATTCCAAGTCATATTAAAAAAAAAAAACAGGTAAAGAAAAAAGGGCTAAATTGCTGAAGACATCAGATGTGACCCAATAGAAACACTTTAAAAACCAAATTCCTTTCGGACTGTCTGGCTCCTACAGAAATAAAAAGGAGGGGAAGCACAGAAAAGCCTAGTACCTGGGTATATACCACCCAGGTCAGAGGACTATAGTAGGCCAGGTCCCCAAGGTAGTTTGAGTCCTGACTCCACTTCAATCAGACACAGAACAAGTGACAGAGTTCCTCACGTGGAACTACTAGAGAGTGACAAGAGCAGTAGCAGAGTCCAGTGCCCTAAAGGCTAACCTCTGGACTGAATACAGTTAGGCCAGGGCTTTCTGTAACTGGGCTCCAGGAGTTTGTATGAACATATGTTACAGCCTAAGTAATTTTTCAAAAACATTTCTCCCTCTTATTTATATGTCTGAACTAGTTCAAGGGCTTACTCAGATTTAGAAAGAAAAAAAAAGTGCCTAAATTAGATGTGCCAGCTCTGAGTCACCAGCTGCCTGCATCTGGAACGGCCCTTTTCACCGAGTCTCTAGAGGACAACATAAGGTATCCCTGCTAAATGGATGGAAACTGAGAAAGAGGCAGGCATATTTTAGTAAATGTCTCATACGGAGCACACAGGCAGAGAAAAGAGAGATTAAAAATAACTAATCTTTGCCCTGACCAGTGCTCCCAGTGGTTAGAGCACTGGTCTATACACCGAAGGGTCACGGGTTCAATTCCTGGTCAAGGGCACGTACCTGGGTTGCAGGTTTGATCCTCAGCCCTAGCTGGGGAGAATACAGGAGGCAATCAATTGATGTGTCTTTCTCACATCGATGTTTCTCCCCCACCCCCTCCCACTATCTCTAAAAAATCAATGGAAAAAATACTCGGGTGAAGATTAACCAAAAATACAAATACAAATACAAATACAAATAAAAATAGCCCAGCCGGGTGTGGCTCAGTGGTTGAGCATCGACCTAGGATCCAGGAGATCAAGATTCGATTCCCGGTCAGGGCACGTGCCCGTCTTGTGGGCTAGGCAGACGATCAATGACTCTCTCATCATTGATGTTTCTATCTCTCTCCCCCTTCCTTTCCTCTCTCTGAAATCAATAAAGATATGCTTAAAAAAAAATCCTTTTAGAGAGTCTATTGAAATAAATTTTTTTTCAAATACTTTACCTTGAAATTGCCATGGACACTCTGGCTGCCGATCGAAACCTGGTGAAGCCCTTTGGACGGTGGGTGATCATCTCTAGATCCGTGTAGGCTGGTTGCCCCCCCATCCGGGCAAGTAGAGCCAGGGTGGCCTCTTCACACTCCTGGAAGCCACCCAGTAACAGCAGCAGGTATTTCTTCTGATAAATGAGAGCTTTCCGAAAACTTTCTGCCCTCAGGTATTTACCATAAATCCTCTACGTTTAAAGAAGGGAAGAACATAAAGACACTATCAAGAAGTGATTCAAACTGTTCTCTAGGGGAAGATGACCTAGATTTTTTTTAAAAAAGGGCTAGTAGTAGAATGGCAGGTACTCTATCACTGTTTTCTACTTTATCAGCAAAGTTAAAAATAAACATAATTAACCCTAACCTTACACTTCTGCCTCTTTTTAGTCAATGGAATCTGAATACTAACCTTAAAGTTATGCTTTTTATTTTGGGTATTAGCCCCTATTCACCACATTTATTGCAAAAATTTTTGTCATTCCATTATTGTCTGAGTTTTTACATTTAATTGTCTAGAGCTACTTTTATTATTATGGTCACTAATCTACTTAACTTTTTCATTGTTAACGTTTTCTGCCCTTTGATAAGTCATAAATTTATGTTCACTCCATAGCTGGAATAACTATTCCAAACATTTTTATTTCTTTTTGTTTTGGATTTTATGTTGATTAAGGTAGTTTTGCTACAATATTCATTATTAGTAGAGAGGTTATTCAGAGGGCTTACCATCTTATAGAGCAGGATGATCTATATTGACAGGAGTAGAGTTTTTGTTGGGAATTGAAAAGACAACTTTCTGTTGTCTATTAGGGGTAATATTGTGGGAAGCAGGACCATGAACTCAGGTGCTGCCAACTGTGACCATTAACAGAGCTTATAAATCTGGTCCCAGACCTGGGCTTGCATTGCTATAGATTTTTTGTCACCAGCTAGAAACCTACATTCCTGACAGAGACTGAATAGAGAGACCCAGAAACACAGCCTGAGTGCCACCTGAATTTTCACCTGTAGAATTAAGGTTAGTGAGAGGTGAAACAAGGCGAAACAGAAGCCAGCTTTGTTTGGTATACATTTAGATGGAAGATGTCTCTGACCTTTATAGTGGCATGCTCAGAATCAGGGCTCAGATTGTGAAGTAAAGCTTCGTTTCTTAGTTCAGCTTTCAGTTTGTATACTTCAGCTTCTGCCCTCTTCAAGGATTTTTGGAGAGCCAACTTTTCTCTGTTCCAGACTTCTTTTTCAGAAGCAATGATGGCTTCAATGTTGTTGCTACCGCTGAATGAAAACCTGGAAGACTGCAGAGACCAGAGCCTACTTAATTGATTTTTAAAAAGAAGTCTCTAAAGAAAAACCTGATTTAAACATATTAAAGGTATCGCTATGGGAGATATAGAAGTCTGAGCTTCCCAACCTCAGACAGGGACATTAAAAGCCAATCTCAACTGACATTAAATAATGTACAGTAACTTTTAAGTATATGGTCCTTTGCTGAGCAGATTAACTTTGCAACTAAAAATCCTCGTGAAAGCCTAGCTCCAAAGAAGGTGTTTAGATTTAGCAGAACTTTGCAGTGAAAAAGTCTAGGGACTTAATAGATGGACCATCCGGGTCCAAATGTTGAGTCTGGTACACTGAAGAAATGGGGAAAAGCCATGTGGCATGTACACAGGAAATGGATCCCTACAGAAGCTCTGCAGATGTGTTATTGTGTACCCAACTGCACAGCTGTCTTACAAGTCTCCCCTATCTTTACGTTGGGTAATGACAGAGCCAGCAATTTATTTTGCAGTTTTAAATGAAACAATTTTTTAATGAATTCCCAGAGTAGTTTATTAGACTGAAATAATTTAATGACACCTTTCACTTGAGTTATGAACATAATAATGGGTATATAACTGATGAGAAGAGCCAGAATTCAAATTTGAACATTTCTTCAACACGTGTCTGCTGTTGGTCCATAGGTAGCAAAATATGGCTTTGGAGATAAGTTGATTTGGTTTGACTACTGATGTCAGTTTTCTCATGTCAAGGCTGGGTGTAGATTAGAGGTTCTAAATGTATAAAACCTGGAATCTGGCACAGAGAAGGCTCCTGATAGAGAAAAGCTATTATTATTATCACCATCCCTATAAAATTTTCTAATGATCCTACTAAGAATCATATACTTAATATTTTTACATTATCAGGAGTAAAAACTGAAACTAAGTAGCAGAAACTGTAATTTTGCATGATTTTTACTGTATGGCATGCTAAAAACAGACGTACATAATCTCTGCCAGCTCCTGTCTGTCGATACCACCTGATCTGCTCTTCCAGCTTCATTATCAGGTTTCTTAAATCATTCTTTTCTTCGGTCAGTTGGCTGATATGTCCTGTCAGCTCAGCATTTTGTCTCAGTAGTCTTTCAGTCAATGAGCCACAAGAGGTATTTGGGGACACTAGGCAAGGCTAGAAAGATAAAATGGCATAAGGTTGCATAAGCACAAACATTTATAAGTAACACATACAAAACGTGAACAAGCACTTAGAACAACAATTTCATGAAGAAGTGGTGCTTGCACTGAGCCTTAAATAATAAGTAGGAATTTACCAGGCAGGAAAGAAGACAGGGAAGGGTATATGAAGCATGCGTAAAGGCACAAAGGCTTGAGCAAGAGTGCTGGTTTTGGGGAGCTACGGTTGCTTGGTAAGGCTGGAGTAAAGGCTGCTTTCATTCTAGGGATAACAGAACTAAATGCACACAGTGGAGAGCCATGAAAGGCTTTCGGCATGAGCATGCCATAAACAAAATTTACGTGTTAGGAAGATTTCTTGGGTAAAAGTATGTGAAGTAGATTAAATTAGCAAAGATAGATCCTGGTGTGAGCAGACACATCAGCAAGTTATTGCAACAGGCTAGGCGGCAAATGCTGAAGGCCTGAATGAAGGCAATGACTAAGGGCACGTAGGATGGATGTTTTAGGAGGCAGAAGGCACAGGATTTAGTGACTGCTTGGATGTGCAAGTAACAGTGAAGTAAGGTGGTCTATGGTGACTTCAGCTTTCTAAACTGGGTTTGGGACAGGAAAGAGAAAAGGAAAATAATGCTCAGTTTGGAATGCGTCTGTGAGGTTCCTAAGGGGTCACTATGGAGTACATTTCCCCAAAGAAATATGTCTAATAACTAACTGAAAATATAAACTTGGGACCACAGGAAAAAGGTGGTCCACTAGAACATAAGCTCCATAAGGGCAAGATTTATTTACTGTATCTCCAGAAGCCAGGAAAACACCGGACCCATAGTAGGTGCCCTATATAAGTATTTGTTCAATGAGTAAGTCCACTGAGAAATTCAGGCTGCATAAATGAATAAGCTTTCACAGTTGTCATTAGAGAAAAGAAATGGATGTGGATAGGAGGAAGAGGAACTCATGAAGGGGACTGATGAAAGAATGGAAGAAATGAGAGAATACTGACACAAAAAAAAGGGAAGGGGGTTTTTAAGATGGAAGAGGTAAAAAGTGTAAAATGTCACAAAGACAACAAGGTCAAGAAAGACAGGGGCTGAAAAGATTCACCAGATTAGTCAGCTGTGAAGACATGGGTAACGTTCATGGAGTGCTGAGGGTAGCAGGCAGACTAACCTTTCAGGAAACTTGGCTATCAAAATACAAGAGGTCACCATAATTATTCAATAATGATAATGAAAGTTAATTTCCCTCATGCTTTCACTATCTTTTATTGGCGGAAGGAAAATATTAATATTTAAAACAAATGAAAAGATAAAAGTAAAACTCTTTAGAAAACATGGTGCCAGTTTCAAGTGATTCATACAGTTTCCATTAAACCTTTGCTCTTGATACTTCACAAAGAGTTTTCTAAGTCATACCTCTTTGCCTGGCTCGCCAGTTAATTTTTGTAGTTGTAAAATAATTTCATCAATATTTTCCTGAACCCAAATGAAATCTTCATCATCTGCTGTTTCAAACTGCAGTCTTTAAAAAAGAAAAGAAAAGAAAAGGACATCAAGTGTGAAAACATCTTCTCAATTAGCGGTGTAGACTAGCACAAATGTTATGGACCGGGCAGCGCTCTGCTTCACCCATCACTTCTCCTTTACATTTAGTGTTCCCTCCCCCTGGGCCAAGGTGTTAATATATTTGTTTTCAGGTGTATGAATGTTGTTAGAAAATATCACCTCCTAATGTAAACAGGCATTAACTTTAAAATTTCAATTCCCCACCCTTGGCTAGCTATTAGTGAGGGGCAGATTCTGTCCAGCTTGTCTAAGAATGCTCTTTCCAAAGGTCAGGCAGGAAAGTCTAACCTATTGGAGGCTTTCTGGGCTAGATGCTGTAGTTTTGAAGCCATATGTTGAAGCTTTTGTTTGATCATTTCCAGTTCATGATTATAGCCAGTTCCTCCTTCATTCATTTCAATCAGTTTAGGATAGCTTGATTCCTTTGTCTCTCCTCCTATTTTCTGTTGAAGAACCCAATTTCTAGTTCTATCACTGGTTAAACTCCATGTGGTTGGCTGGCAATTTTGGACAGAAAAAGAAAAAGCAGTAATTATACATGAATAGCATTCTTTCTTAAGGGAACACAATTTACAGTAAGCTCTCAATGTCGTTGATAGGTTCTGTGGCTTTAAGTGAAACAACATATAACTAAATCAATTTTATCACAGGCTACCTGATACAAACAAGAGTTAAGCTCCTACTCCATCTCATCAATGTTATAACAAAATGAAGTTGAATGGAACGATGTTATTTGAAGACATGTTGTATTATTTATACTCCAAAGAAACTTGTATAGATTTCGTTTTAAAATGATTTGTACACAGCTATGTAAATAATTTAATCCAACATCAAAAGTATATGACCAAAGGGCTGCAATATTCTTTTAAAAAATATTTTAAAACAAACTGTCAATTTACCTCATTAAGATTCTGATACAGAATTCTTCTGCTTTCTCGTTTCTCTTCTCGTTCTAGTTCTTGTTTCTGGAATTGCTGCATAATTCCTTGCAGTCGCTTTCCTTCCAGGTCTAACTTATAAACTTGCTGCCTTTTCTCTTCGAGCTGACGCTGAAGGTCTTCCACTTTGGACTGGAGCTCATGCATTTTCTTCTGTCCCTCGGTGTTGGCCTCCTGCTCTGTCTGCAGCGTCTTTCTGTGAACCTGCCTATCCTTTTCCATTTGCTGCCTTGTCTGCAAAGAATCCAGTTTGTATTTCTCAGTCTCATTTAACAGCTCCACTATGCGGCTGTGCTTCTCCTCCAGCTGTTTCTGCAGCTCTTTCAGGAGGTCCTCGGAGGGCAAAGGCGGCCGAGGCTGCCCGCCGTCATCGCTGCCTTGCTGCAGCTGAGCGAGCACTTCCCGCTCCCTGTCCAGAGTACTACTCATTTCCCGGATCCGAACTTTCTCGGATTCAAGAAGTACTTGAAGCTCTAAGTTTCGGCCTCGTTCTTCTGACAGCTGGGCATCATGGAGTGCTCTCTGTGATTCTATTTCCTGCTGTGATTCGTTTAGTAGTTGTTTCTGTCGTTCCAATAGTTGACTTAGCTGAATATTCCTTTGTTTTTGACCCTCAAGTGAAAATTTCAGATCCTTATAGAAGAAAATGATTTTAAGAATTTGTTACTATTATTAAAAAAACTTTATAAGTACACAATTGTGCTTTATTAATATTAATTTGGTAGTATTTGGTAATAGCACTGATTATTTGGTTTATTTACTTAAATTTTCAGTGGTTAGAGCATAATTATTTGGACAGCTAGGTGATTTTCATCAAAGAATATAAACAAAAGATAGCTAAGTAAATAATACTTTCTCTCCTAATATTAACCATATCTGGTTTAAATATGAAGTAGGGTAGTATATTTCTTGCAGAAACAATAACCTTTAAAAATACAAATATTTCTGAAAGAACGCAATATGAGCTTCTGAAAAACTTTGTGTTTTACTTACTAAAAATAATAATGCTTAGGGAAACCAGGGTTAGGAGCAAACTACTCAAAACGTATTCAAATTTGTAAAGATAAAAACAGGTAATCAGCACTCGAGGAGATGATATGTCTTTGACAGGTTGAAAGCTCATAAGCCTGCAGGATACCCATGCTGGACATTAAAAAATAACCCTCACAAAGGGTAGCTAAATGGATAAGAAAACAGGACCCAAATATATGCTGTCTACAAGAGACCCACCTGAGAGCAAAAGACTCACACAGGCTAAAAGTGAAGGGGTGGAGTAAAATATTCCATGCAAATGGAAAGGAAAAGAAAGCTGGAGTAGCAATTCTTATTTCTGACAAAACAGACTTCAAAATAAAGACCATAATGAGAGACAAAGATGGCCACTACATATTACTAAAGGGATCAATCCAACAGGAGGAAATAACCCTTATGAACATTTATGCACCCAATACAGGAGCACCTAAATATATAAAAAGTCTCTTGGGGGACTTCAAAGGGGAGATTGACAGCAATACAATCATAGTGGGGGACTTTAACACCCCACTGTCAGCACTGGACAGATCATCAAGACAACAAATCAACAGGGAAACGCAGACCTTAAATGAATCACTAGACCTAATGGATTTAATTGACATTTATAGAACATTTCACCCCAAAGCAGCAGAATACACATTCTTCTCAAGTGCACATGGACCATTCTCAAAAATAGACCACATGTTAGGGCACAAGGCAAGTCTCTACAAATATAAGAAGATTGAAATCATATCAAGTATCTTCTTGGATCACAATGCCATGAAACTAGAAATCAACCACTATAAAAAAACTCAAAAATATTCAAACACATGGAGGCTAAATAGCATGTTATTAAACAATGAATGGGTTACCAAGGAGATCAAGGAAGAAATCAAACACTTCATGGAAAGTAACGACAATGAACAGACAACAACTCAAAACCTATGGGACACGGCAAAAGCAGTCTTGAGAGGAAAATTCATATCATTACAGGCCTATCTCAAGAAACAAGAAAAAGATCTAATGAACCATCTAACGCAACAACTAAAAGAACTAGAACGAGAACAGCAAGAAAAGCTCCGAGCAAGTAGAAGGAAGGAAATAATAAAAATCAGAGCAGAGATTAATGACATAGAGACTAAAGAAACAATACAAAAAATCAATGAAACCAAGAGCTGGTTCTTCGAAAAGGTAAATAAGATTGATGTACCTTTAGCCAGACTCACTAAGAAACAAAGAGGGAGGACCCAAATAAATAAAATCAGAAATGAAAGAGGCGATGTAACAACTGATCCAACAGAAATACAAAGGATTGTAAGAAAATATTATGAGCAACTGTATGCCAACAAATTGGACAACATAGGGGAAATGAACAAATTCCTAGAGGCATACAACCTTCCAAAGCTGAATCAAGAAGAGGCAGAAAACCTGAATAGGCCGATAACAACTAATGAAATTGAAGCAGTAATCAAAAAACTCCCAGCAAACAAAAGTCCTGGACCAGATGGATTTACAGGTGAGTTTTACCAAACATTCAAAGAAGAATTAACACCTATTCTATTCAAACTATTCCAGAAAATTCAAGAGGAGGGAAAACTCCCAAATTCTTTTTATGAGGCCAGCATCATCCTAATCCCAAAACCAGATAAAGATACTACAAAGAAAGAAAATTACAGGCCAATATCCCTGATGAACACAGATGCTAAAATCCTCACTAAAATACTAGCAAACCGGATCCAGCAATACATTAAAAAGATCATACATCATGACCAAGTGGGATTTATTCCGGGGATGCAAGGCTGGTACAACATCCGCAAATCAATAAATGTGATACATCACATAAGCAAAATGAAGGACAAAAATCATATGATCATATCAATAGACGCAGAAAAAGCATTTGACAAAATCCAGCACCCATTTCTGATAAAAACTCTCAGCAAAGTGGGAATAGAGGGATCATACCTCAACATAATAAAGGCCATATATGACAGACCTACAGCCAACATCATACTCAATGGGCAAAAACTAAAACCATTTCCATTAAAAACCGGGACAAGACAGGGATGTCCACTTTCACCACTCTTATTCAACATAGTTCTGGAAGTCCTCGCCATAGCCATCAGACAGGAGGAAAACATAAAAGGTATCCAAATTGGAAAGGAGGAAGTAAAACTGTCATTATTTGCAGATGACATGATACTGTACATAGAAAACCCTAAAGACTCCATCAAAGTACTACTAGATTTGATAAACGAATTTGGCAAGGTAGCTGGATACAAAATCAACATCCGGAAATCAATGGCATTCTTATACACCAAAAATGAACTTTCAGAGAGAGAAACTAAAAAAGCAATACCATTTACCATTGCAACTAAAAAAATAAGATACCTAGGAATAAACTTAACCAAGGATGTAAAAGACCTGTACTCAGAAAACTACGTGACACTGAAAAAAGAAATAGAGGAAGATTTAAACAGGTGGAAGAAGATACCATGCTCATGGATTGGAAGACTTAATATCATTAAAATGTCCATACTACCCAAAGCAATTTATAAATTTAATGCAATTCCTATGAAAATACCAAATAGCATATTTCACAGACCTAGAAAAAACATTTCGAAAATTTATATGGAACCAAAAAAGACTCCGAATAGCTGCAGCCATCTTGAGAAAAAAGGACAGAGTGGGAGGGATCACATTACCAGACTTCAAACTATATTACAAAGCCACTGTAATCAAAACGGCCTGGTATTGGTACAACAACAGGCTTATAGATCAATGGAACAGACAGAGACCCCAGAAATAGACCCACGCCACTATGGTCAGTTAATATTTGACAAAGGAGGCAAGAGTATCCAATGGAGTAAGGACAGTCTCTTCAATAAGTGGTGCTGGAAAAATTGGACAGATACACGCAAAAGAATGAAACTAGACCACCAACTTTCACCATACACAAAAATAAACTCAAAATGGATAAAAGACTTAAATGTAAGTCACAAAACCATAAAAATCCTGGAAGAAAACATAGGCAGTAAAATCACAGACATCCCACGTAGTGGACTTTTCACTGATACATCTCCTAGGGCAAGAGAAACAAAGGAAAAAATAAATATATGGGACTACATCAAACTAAAAAGCTTCTGCACAGCAAAAGAAAACAGCCTCAAAATACAAAGGAACCCTATGGTCTGGGAAAACATATTTGCCAAGGATGAATCTGAAAAGGGGCTAATTTCCAAAGTGTACAAAGAACTCATAGCACTCAGCAAGAGGAAGACAAATAACCCAATTAAGAAATGGGCAAAGGACTTAAATAGACACTTCTCCAAAGAGGACATACGGATGGCCAAGAGACACATGAGAAAATGCTCGACGTTGCTAATCATCAGAGAGATGCAAATTAAAACCACAATGAGGTATCACTTCACACCTGTCAGAATGGCTGCCATCAACAAATCAACAAACAACATGTGCTGGCGAGGGTGTGGAGAAAGGAGAACCCTAGTACACTGCTGGTGGGAATGCAGACTGGTGCAGCCACTATGGAAAACAGTATGGAGGTTCCTCAAAAAATTAAAAATGGAGCTGCCTTTCGACCCAGTGATTCCACTCCTAGGAATGTATCCTAAGAATCCTGAAACATTCATCAGAAAGGATATATGTACCCCGATGTTCATAGCAGCACAGTTTACAATAGCTAAGATCTGGAAACAGCCCAAGTGCCCATCAGTAGATGAGTGGATAAAAAAGCTGTGGGACATTTACACCATGGAATACTATGCAGCTGTAAAGAAGAAGAATCTCGTACCCTTTGGGACAGTATGGATGGACCTGGAGAATATTATGCTAAGTGAAATAAGCCAGGCAGCGAAAGACAAATATCACATGATCTCGCTTATACGTGGAATCTAAAGAACTTAATAAACTGATGAACAGAACAGATTCAATGACATGGAAGCATAGATGAGACTGATGAATGTCAGAGGGTTGGAGGAGGGTGGGAGGGTGGAGGGGGAGAGAGTAACCAAAGAATTTATGTGCATATATACACAACCCAAGGACATGGACAATGGTGGGGAGAGGGACTGGGGAGGGGGAAGGAATGGGGTGGAACGGGTCATTGGGGAGAAAAAGGGACATCTGTAATATTTTAAACAATAATAAAACTTAAAAAAAAAAAAAAAATAACCCTCAAAAGTAACAGGGCGGAAATGCTGGCTTTTTAGTATAGGGCTAGTGAGTGCTGAGTTATGTGGACAGAAGAGCTCTGAGCCAGTGGGGCTACCACTGAAGTGGGCACTACATGCAATACCACCTGCCTTGAGCTGAGAGCTGTGCAAAACTGTGAGAGAGCCCAGAGTGAAGGGATTCACTTTAAATTTTCTTAAAATATAGCATCCTGCTGCCAGAAAATTATCACTGCTCCCCTTCCCTCAAAGAAAACAGGAACGAAAACTATTTCTGCATTAAGCTGACATGATTGCCCTATTTATCAAATTGTATATGCACTAATCAAATTCCCAAAACACATATTGCAGGAGAACAGTCCATATGCATCCTTGGATGTAGCAAAACAAAAAAAGCACCTCACTACCAGCATTCCTAGTGCAATTTAGATATCATTGTAATAGTATTCAACACAGAGCAAACAGCCTATAGAACCTCATAAAGAGTCCAAAGTCAACATTTTAGAAAGAGAAGTCCACAGGCTCTCTTTCATCTATAGTGTTGAGTTTCCACAGATATTTAAAGACAGAGATAACAATACCTCAAGTTCTTCTTTATCCCGCTCTTCATTGCGCCCCAGTTTGGCTTTCTCTTTTTCCAAAGTCCACTGGAGCTCTCTGGATTTTTTCTGTTCACTTGCTAATGTCTCATTAAGCAAATGTACTTCATCTGTTTTATCTTTAACTTCCAACCTAAATCAGAGAGACAAATAAGCTTTCATAAAACTACTTTGACTATATAGTGAGAGAGAGAGTACAGCGTCCAATGAAAAGTGGAGGCATAGAATAAACCAGCTAATAAGAAAATATAAACCATGTAAAGATTACAGATTTTTGTGGTTTATTTCCAATTAACCGTTTCTGTAATAGTACACCTATTAGTTCTTTACCACTGCAAACAATTTAGTATTACAAAATAATATTAATAAAAATTTTCCCTTGTCTTCTACTAAACATGGGAAATATCATGTTTGTGTGTGTGTGAAAACAATGTTCAAAATAAAGACTGTGCTCATAATGCATCCTTAGCATGCAGAGTATCTCAGTATTTACAGCAACAAACTTATTCTTTTTACAAACATTATCTTTTAAAGTATTTTGCATATATTAGCTAACTGAACTATGAATTCTATTGAAATCATAAATACCATTTCAAATTACTTGGTCAAATAAATGAAATAAAGGTGAAAATTATGTATCTTATATAAAAAGTCTCAAATAGAAGGGAAGCCATCGTAGAGACTATGCCAATACCTAATCATGACTTTATTATTTGTAAATATTTGGAGTTTTCCTTTCCACTGAGTTCTTCCTATACATAACAAAGTTTCATGCTACTTAAACATCATGTATATATAATATTACATTTTTGTAAGATCTGCATAATGTCTGGGACAAAATTGTTCCAATTTCTTCTCTAACAGGGTTTATAATAAGGAAGCCTGGCTCACCTGAATGCCTCTAATTCCTTGAGGTGCTTGTGCTGTGCCTTAAGTGTTGTTTCCAGTTCCAGCTTAGTCTGTGCAAGTTCACTCTTCAGTTCGGCAACCACCATCTTCTCAGAGCTCAGCTGTTCCTGCAGCTCTGCGGCCCTGTCCTTCATGCTGCTGAGCTCCACCTGCATTTCCAGCATTTGAGACTGCTTCTGCTGTATATTATGTTCCAGGACTTCTAAATGGAAAATTATTAATATTTAAAGTATGATCAAGCAACTCATATATGGGTTAAAAATATTTTGTTGAATAAGAATTGATTTGTAATTTAGGCGATTACTATAAAGCTAATGAAAAGATTACCGTCCCAAAAGTTAGCAATTCATATAAATACATTTTATGCATGTTTTCCACAAAATCAAGATTTCAGAACTATAAATATATAAGGGTAAAAGTTTAACAGAATATATAAATGGACACAAGACTTGAAATAAGCCTGGCTGGTGTGGCTCAGTGGTTGAGCATCGACCTATGAACCAGGAGGTCGCGGTTTGTTTCTAGGTCAGGGCCCATGTCCAGGTTTTGGGCTCCATCCCCAGTGGGGGGCATGAAGGAGGCAGCTGATCAATGACTCTCTCATTACTGATGTTTCAATCTCTCTCTCTTTCTCCCTTCCTCTCTTTGAAATCAATAAAAGCATATACTTTTTAAAACGACTTGAAATAAAAGAAAACTTTAGGTGTTCACACAATATTATACATAGAAACCTGTATTTGTTCATTCAGAATTTCTATAGCTCATATTAAGAATTTCCAATGGTTTTTTGTTTTGTTTTTTAATCCTCACCCAAGGACATTTTCACTGATTTTGAGAGAGAGAAAGAGAGAGAAAGGGGTAGGGAGAGAAAAAAACATTGATTGGTTGTCTGTTACCTGAAACCTACATATGTGCCCTGACTGGGAATAGAACTCATGACCTTCTGGTGTATGGGACGAAGCTCCTACTGACTGAGCCACATCGGTTGGGCTCAGCAGGGCTCTACTGGTTTTTGATAGCCACATGGGGTGCTTACAGGAGTTATCACGTAACTAAGACCACAATGATCAGTGCTGCTGGCTTGTTTTGTTCAGCCTTCCTTCACAGACAGTCCCTAAGAACTTTACTGGAGAGGTAGGAAGTCTAAATCCCATTTGAAACCTCTATTTTTTTTCTATAAAAACCAACCAAACCCTTGCTACATGTCTGTTACAATGAAAACAAACTGAACTATTTAAATCCCTAGGTATAATAAATTTTAAAAAGTTACAAAATATGTATTAGGATCCCATTTCTGTGAAAAATGTAAACTTATATAGACATGCACATTTCAGGTCTGAAGAAATATTTACCTGTGTATTAGCAATCATTATTTTAGGATTTAGGAGATCCTAGAGGTGATTTTTACTCTCCTCTTTTGCTTCTCTAGTATACCATAAATATATTTTTAACTTAAAAAATTTTATTAAAGTTCATCATTTCATATTACAATTTCTATTACTGATGTTAGGAGACAGAAATAACTTGAATTTAGAAGATAGTCGTATTCATTCAGGCTTTTAAGACTATTTCTTAGGAAGGTCAAGGATCTACACATATAAATATGTATGTATGTAAAACTAAGCTTTCAATCGGGTTCTATTTAACTTAAGTAAATTAATACTAATCAGTTCTCTAAAATAATCTTCAATTAATTTTATGTCCTAACATAAGAGATATATTTAATTTGGGATCACATTATACCCATTTTCTCTGAAATATTTAAAGATATTTAAAATCTTCAGCTTTTCAATGGCAAATATAAGACTATGGTATAACTTTCAAAATCTGCAAAAGAATAGGTGTTTGTACCATTATATTAAACAGAACTGAAGACAAAGATATGTGTCTTCACTAGGTGTGATGAAAATTAGATTTCAATTTAATCTGAAATGATTTCCATCTGCAAATCTAAATTAAGAGATACCCATATTGAAAGTGGGGAAAAGATCTGAAGAAGCATAACAAAAAGCAGAAATACAGCTAGCCAATAATCATATGATAGAAGGATTAGACCACTTCAGTAAGCAGCAAATGTAAATTAAAATCACAACAATAATGCACTGCACACCCACCATACTGGCGACAAAGGTCTGACAATAACAACTATTGGCAAAGATGCAAAGCAACAGAACTCTCATACTCTGCTAGAAAGTGTACAAACTGATGTGAACACTTTGGAAAACAGTTTGGCATTCTTTAATAAATATGAAGATACGGAAAGATGGCGGAGGACTGAGTGGAAGCTACACTGACACTCTCCCGGGACCAAACTGGAATTACAACTAAAATACAGAAAAATCATCTTGAATAATCAACTGCAATTGAAGACGAGCTGGAGAGCACCCTCATAACCAAGGAAAAGTGGAGACAGCATAGAGACTGGTAGGAAGTGCAGAGGCACGAGGGGTGGCTGGGCTCCTATAGACAGCAGCTGAAGGTCCAGAGGGATATCTCAGCTGTGGGGGGTTCCCACTGAGGACTCTGGGGCCTAAACCCCAGGCTGGGCCTCCCAGCCAAAAGCATCAGAACTGGGAAAGATGCCCACGTAACATCTGGCTGTGAAAAGCAGCCGGGCTTCTGTCTTCCAGGGAGAGATGGCTGAAAATGCAGGCACCCTCTTAAAGGGCCAACACACAAAGTTTTGTGTGCAGCTCCTCACCTTGAGCTCCAGCAGAGGGAGGGCAGAGTGGACTAGAGCTGTGTGAGGAAAATCTAGGGTCGTGGGCTCTGGAGATAGAGCTTAGAGGGCACCCCTCTGGATTCCTGTGTGAAGTCATTCCCCAAAAACATCTTTCTCAGGCAGATATTCAGCTGCTTTTGCCGGGAAGGGGGGAGCAATTGCCCCACGCTGCTGGAAAACCTCTCATCCTACCCCATGGAGTTTCTACAGCCTGAGGCTCATTAAGAGAATCAGATTAATCAGCCTGCAGGCAGAGGCAGACCTCAGAGTGCTTTGAGTCTCTGCCTTATCTGCTTCTGGACTCAGGCCTTGGAAAAACAGACTTTGGTGTGCATCCTGGTACTGTCCAAATGTACCCAGCCCCAACAAAGGGTAGTTAAGGCCAGTCACAAACCGAATCTGACATCGGCCTGCACCAGAGACCCTCCAAAAACACTGAGAGTCCTAGCAGGCTTTCCTAATACATAGAAACAAACTCAAACAGGGATCCAAAATGGGGAGACCAAAAAACAAGCCCCAAATGAAAGAACGAGAGAAGTCTTCAGAAAAAACGCTAAATGAAATGGAGAAAACCAATCTATTAGATAGAGAGTTTAGAATACTGAGTGTAAGGATGCTCAATTGCATGAAAAAAGATATGGAAACTATGGAGGAAATTAAGAATGACATAGCAGAAATAATGAATACACTGGAAGGAATAAACAGCAGGTTAGAGGAAGCTGAGGATTGGATCAGCAAATTAGAAGACAGGGTAGAAAAAAATCACTCAATCAGAGATCCAAAAAGGAAAAACAATTAAAAAACAGGACAGTCTAAGGGAGCTGTGGGACAACATGAAATGCAACATTATTCGCATCATAGGAGTGCCAGAAACGGAAAAGAAAGAGCAGGAAACAGAGAATTTGTTTGAAGAAATAATGGCAGAAAACTTCCCTAACCTGGTCAAGGAAAAAGTCACACAAGTTCAGGAGGCACAGGGAGTCCTAAGCAAGAAGAATCCAAAGAGGCCTACGCTCAGACACATCATAATTAAAATGCCAAAAATTCAAGACAGAATATTAAAAGCAGCAAGAGAAAAGCAATCCATTACCTACAAAGGAGCTCCCATAAGGCTGTCAGCTGACTTTCATCAGAAACTCTACAGGCATGAAGTATCCAAGGTAATACAAAACAAAGATCTGAAACCAAGACTACTCTATCTAGCAAGACTATCATTCAAAATGGATGGTGAAATAACAAGCTTCTCAGACAAAAAAAGGCTAAAGGAGTTTATCACCACCAAACCAGCATTACAGGAAATGTTAAAGGAACTGCTGTAATTAGAAGTAGAAATAGAGAGAGAGAAACATACGCATAAAGAATTAAAACGGCAATAGATAAGTATCTATGAATAATAACCTTAAATGCAAAACAACTCTCTACAAGTTCAAGAATATTGAAATCATATCAAGCATCTCAGACCACAAGGGCATGAAATTAGAAATCAACTACAGTAAAAATACTCAAAAACATTCAAACACATGGAGGCTAAATAGCATGTTACTAAACATTGAATGGGTTACCAATAAAACCAAGGAAGAAATCAAAAACTTCCTGGAAACAAAAGAAAATGAGCACACAACTCAAAATCTATGGAACACAGTGAAAGCAGTCCTAAGAGGAAAGTTCATAGCACTACAGGCCTACTTCAAAAAGCAAGAAAAATTTTTAGTAAACTATCTAACCCTACAACTTAAAGAATTAGAAAGCTCCCCCCTGTGAAGCCATCCAGGCCAGGGCTTTTGTTTGCTGGGAGTTTCTTTTATTATTGCTTCTATTTCATCAGTTGTTACAAGCCTATTCAGGTTTTCTAATTCTTCCTGATTCAGTTTTACATGATCTCACTCACATGTGGAATCTAATAAAGAAAACAGACTGAGGAACAAAATAGGCCCAGAGACATAGAAGCATGGAACAGACTGATGAATCTCAGTGGGCAGGTGGGGATGGGGGAGTGGGTGGGGAGTGATTAATCAAAGAACTTACATGCATATATGCATAACCCATGGACACAGACAATAGTGTGGTGAAGGCCTGATGGGGGCGTGCAGATGCAGGGTGGAGGGGATCAATGGGGGAAAAAAAGGTGGGTATCTGTAATACTTTCAACAATAAAGATAAATTAAAAAAAAAATCTGAATATATATATTTTATTACCCAGCAATTCCACTCCTGGGTATGTACCTAGCAAAGTCATGCATGTATGCATCAGAAACATGGTGTAACAATATGCAGACTAGCACTGAATTTAGTAGCTAAAAAGATATATAAATTGTACAATATCCACAAAGAGGAATTCTGCACAGTAACGAAAATGAATGAACTAGAGATAACTGTAGTAACTTAAATTAGGATAACAGTCACCTCTAGGTTACTAGAGGAGTGTGTGGGAAGAGGGCTTCTGGGATACTTGACATGGGTGATGTTTCCACAGATACTCATTTAATTTGTTATATATATGTGTGTGTGTGTTTGTTAATTAATGTAGATATTCTCTGATATGAGAATGAGAACAAAATGTGACTAAGAAGAAATGTGTTTTAAATGAATAATAAGAAGGGAAATATTTCGACCTATGTGTTATTATATGAGCCTGTGAGACAGCGTACCTTGGCTTGGTTGATCATTCTCTTGTTCTCTTTTCAGAGTCATTTTTCTCTCACTCATTTGAGCATGCAGTGCTTGAATTTCAGACAACAAGCTCCTCCTATCTGCTTTCTGGAGGCAATCCATAGCTGTTCGATATTCAGCACCCTGTAGTAATGCAAAGTAAAAAATCATGTGAAGGGAATTATAAAGTCAATAAAATTAACAACCAGGAAGTCTGAAGAAGAATGAATGGAACCATACATGCTAAAACTTTGAAAATAAATTAACAACTTTCTTTTCCTCCTCATTTGGATATACTTCTGGTTGTTAATCTTTACACTTATTTTGAAATTCTTTAAATACACAAGAAAACATGAAAAATAATAAACACCCATGTAATTAGCCTAAGAAATAGCACCTATAAAATTAAAGGCCCCTGTGTACAACTCCTTAAATACGTTCTCCTCTGCACTACCTGGTCAAGAAATAACCAAATCCTAAGTCTTGTTATTTTCTTTTTTTTCATTTTTTAAAATATATCTTTATTGACTTCAGAGAGAGGAAAGGAGAGGGAGAGAGAGATAGAAACATCAATGATGAGAAAGTCATGGATCGGCTGCCTCCTGCACAACCCCGACTGGGGATCGAGCCCGCAACCTGGGCATGTGCCCTGACCGGGAATCGAACCCCGATTGCCTGGATCCTAGGTCGACACTCAACCACTGAGCCACATCCGGCTGGGCTAAGTCTTGTTATTTTCATACTCTCTGCATATTATGTTACATACACACATGGTAAACAATATACAATACTGTTTGGCAAGTTTTAAAACTATATATAAATATAAATGGCATCCTATTTTATCTGTCTTGGTGTAATTTGCCTTTTTCACTTACCATGTTGGTGAACCGATGGGTTGACAAATGTAGCCCTCCTTCACACTCATTTCAAAATTATATGGTATTCCATAGTATGACTAATACAGTACATTTTATTTGAGTATCTTTTCATATATTTATTGGATATTCTTCATTGTCTTCCATAAGAACATATATTTAAAGCATTTGTTCATTTTTCCATTGATTGTTTTAACATCATTAGTATTTGGTCTGTAGTTTTCTTGTGATGTCTTTGTCTGGTTTTGGAATCAGAGCAATACTGGCCTCACAGAATGGGCTGGGAAGTATTCCCTTCTTTTCTTTATTTGGATGAGTTTGTGAAGGACTGGTATTAATTCTTTAAACATTTGGTAGAATTCACGAGTGAAGTCATCTGATACTGGGCTTTGCTTTGTGAGAAGTTTTAGAATTACTAATTTAACTCTTTATTATAGATCAATTAGATTTTCTATTCTTTTCATGAGCTAGCTTTGGTAGTTTGTATATTTTTAGGAATTTGTCCATTTAATGCTATTATAAATAATTTATTTCTAAAATTACATTTTGTTTGTTGAGAAATCAGATTATTTTTTTAATCCTCACCTGAGGACATGCTTAAAAAGAAAGGGGAGGGGGGGGGGAGAGAGACGTAGGGAGAGAAAGAGAAAGGGTGAGAGGGAGAGGGAGACAGATATGAAAGAGAAACATGGATTGGCTGCCCTGACCTGGGATTGAAACAGTAACCTTTCAGTGCACAGGGTGACACTCAACCTACTGAACCACTCTGCCAGGCAAGAAATCAGATTTTTACATCTTGACCTTCTATCCAACAACATTATCAAACTTTCTTATCAATTCTAAAAATCTGTGTATAAAGATTCTCTTTGGTTTTCTATGTTAAGTGAACAAGGGGTCTTCCCCTCCCTCAACTCTTATTTTTCTTGCTTTGCTAAGCTAAACATTTAGGACATGTTGAACAAGCTACTGAACCCTTTGTTAAGAAATATTTTTAACATTTAACTGAAAAATTTGATGTTTGTTGTTGTTTTTTTGCTAGACATACCCTTTAGTTCAAGAATTTTTTTTTTAGTTTGTTTTAGGATATTTTAAAGTATAAAATTCTTCTTCTTTTTAAAAAAAATTTATCTCTGCCCTTGCCAGCTTTGCTCAGTGGTTAGAGGGCTGGCCTGTGGACTGAAGGGTCCTGGGTTCAATTCTGGCCAAGGGCACGCACCTTAGTAGCAGGCTCGGCTCTGGCTGGGTGCATGTGGGAGGCAACCAATCGATGTGTCTCTCTCACATCGATGTTTCTCCCTTCCTCTATCTCCCCCTCCCCTTCCCTTCCACTCTCTCCAAGAAGCAATGGAAAAATATTCTTGAGTGTGGATAAAAAAATTACCCTCACTTAAGGATGTTTATTGATCTTTAGAGAGAAAGGGAGAGAGAGAAACATTGATTGGTTGCCTCCTGTTCACTCCCGGACACGGGATTGAACCCGAAACCTAGGTATGTGCCCTGACTGGAAACGGAACCTGTAACCTTTTGGTGTGTGGGATGACACTCCAACCAACTGAGCCGGCACCCAGCCAGGGCTAAAATTCTTCATTTTAATTTATTAGCTTTATCTCTTGAGATGATCGGTGTGTTTTTTTCCTTTTAATTTGTTAAAGTAATGAGTCACATGAGGAATTTTTAATGGTATGCTACCTTTCTATCCCTGAATAAGGGTAAGGTGATTGTGTCTTTTTTAAAAAAAATTTTTATTTATTGATTTGAGGGAGGGAGGGAGGGAGAAGAGAGAGAGAGAGAAACATTCCTTTGTTGTTCCACCTATTTTGTATTCATTGGTTGATTCCTATACATGCCCTGACTGGGGATCAAACCTGCAACCTTGTCGTATTGGGATGATGCTCTAACCAACTGAGCTACTCGGCCAGGGCCAGGTGACTCTGTCTTTAAAAATATATACATCGGTGCCCTGGCCAGTTCAGCTCAGTGGTCAGAGTAGATTTTGATTATGCACAAAAGATACCTCGTGTCCTTCATATCAGAAATACTGATGTCTTTCTGTCCCATTTCTGGTGATATTAACTGATCACCTGGGGAAGGTGGTATCTGAAGGTTTCTCCACTGCAAAGTTACCACTTTGCCTTTTGTAATAAAAAAGGATTTTCCGGACATTTACTTTAAGACTATGTAAGTATACTTTCCTGATCATATTACTAAAGTGTTTAATAAAAGGTGATGTACTAATTCCATCATTTCTCCTACATGCTAGCTGGCATTTTACTGTAAGAAAGGATTTTTATTCATTTATTATATCAGTATGAACTCACAAATTCTTCTTTTACCCTTTGGTTTATAATGTCACTCTCATTTAGTTTGATGTTCAAATTGTCCCAAATTCAGCCAGTGGGAAATCCTTTAAGCTGGCTTCTGTGATCTTTTGACATATCTTCTTAATTCTTTCAGCAATTCCGCTAACAAAACGAGATATTTCAGCTTCATCTTGCACTTTCCCTACCCCAGCTCTGGAATCAGCCATTTCTCTGAGACGTCCTAGCTCCTTTTGATGGAGAATGTACTAAAAATATCAAGATCTGGGCGCTAAGTGCTGTGAACTGATTTGTAACTAAGGATTTAATTCCTTTACAACCTATAGATCTTTAGGTTTTGTACTTTTTCCTGAATGACTTTTGCTAGGAGATAATTTTCTAGAAAACCTGTCCATTTCACCAAAGTTTTTAAATTGACATAGAATTACTCCTAACATTCCATTACTTTTATATCTCAGCTATATCTTTGGTTATGATCTCATTTTTATTCCTAACTTTTAAAAGAGTGTGCTTTTTGTTGTTGTTGTTGGGCTACAAGTATATCGTACACTCAGGAATGGGTTGCAGACTTCATCCAGTTAGAAGTGATCAGACCGGGACCCATACACAGCTTCGATAAGCCTAGAAAGTCTTAACATTAATTAACATAATTAAAAAGTTATTTGCATCTAGAAAAAATATACAGAAAACTCCTTTTGGAGCAATCTGTGCCTCAGTTTCAACGTCTGCTTGTTTCACTGACATTATCCATATACCCTCCCCGCAAAAGGTTTTCTCTAAAACCACAGACAACTGCTCCAGTCTGACCAGCCACGTACAAAGGGCGTCCACCCACCTGTGTCCTCAAGTACTCCCCATTTTCGCAGGAAGGGTCAGCAGCACTTCTACCCAGGAAGCCTCATTTAAATCTGAATAATTCAGTCTCCCTTTTATTTCTCGGGATCAAAACAACTCGGGGTGTGGGGCTGCATAGAAAATTGGAACCTCGGAGACCGGGAAGGGCGCCTTTCGGGACAGAAAGTGACTCGGAAGCAGCCCTGGGGGAGGGGGGGAGGCCCTCCCCGACAGCAGGATTTTGGGATCCGAATGGGGTTCTTGAGCTGTGGGCCATTTACACCATGGAATACTATGCAGCTGTAAAGAAGAAGAATCTCGTACCCTTTGGGACAGTATGGATGGACCTGGAGAATATTTTGCTAAGTGAAATAAGCCAGGCAGCGAAAGAAAAATATCTCATGATCTCACTTATACGTGGAATCTAAAGAAATTAATAAACTGATGAACAGAATAGATTCAATGACATGGAAGCATAGATGAGACTGATGAATGTCAGAGGGATGGAGGAGGGCGGGTGGGTGGCGGGGGAGAGAGTAACCAAAGAATTTATGTGCATATATACACAATCCAGGGATATGGACAAAGGTGGGGAGAGGGACTGGGGAGGGGGAAGGAACGGGGTGGAATGGGTCATTGGGGAGAAAAAGGGACATCTGTAATATTTTAAACAATAATAAAAGTAAAAATAAATAAATAAAAGAGTGTGCTTTATAGTTTTCCTTAACCAATTCTCTGGAAAAGTTTCTATTATATTAGCTTTTCAAAGAACCAACTTTTAATGTTTTTATACTCTTCTGTATAAGTGTATATATTTCACTAACTTTTTATTACAGTTGAGCCTCATTATTTGTGGATTATGTATTTATAAATTTGCCTATTCACTAAAATGTATTTGTGACCCCAAAATCAATACTTGCAGTGCTTTTACAGTAATTTGCAAACATGCAGTGGCAAAAAATTTAAATGTGTTAAATGTGCATATTACCAGCTGAAGTCAAATAAGGTGATACTCTGCCTTCTTTTTTCATCCCATTCACCAAGGGTGGGGAACATCCGGCCCGTGAGCCATATATACGGCCCACGAAATCATCTGGTCTGGCCCTGCCGAGGCAACTGTAGGTGGGACTCGAAATTCAATAAATCTAGGGGCTTTTTTCATAGCTAGTTTTTAAGTTGATAATTTTGTATGGCCCACGAGTGATGTTATAAATATCCAAATGGTCCTTGGCAGAAAAAATGTTCCCCACCCCTGCCTTACACTGTAATTGACATTTCTGCCATCCATTTAGTGCTGTGTTTTAGACTTTTGTGCTTTTTATTGGTGATGTTTGCTGTTTAAAATGGTTTCCAAGCATAGTGATGAAGTACTATCTAGTGTTCCTAAGCACAAGAAAGCTGCATTGTATAAAGAAAACGTGTTAGATAAGCCATGAGTTATACTGTGGATGGTCATGAGTTAAATGTTAATGAATCAACAATATATAGTAAATACAGTGTCTTTCAACAGAAACACACATAAAACAAGGTTATGTACTGACTGGCTGACAAAAATGTCAAGAGCAGGGGCTCATAGAAACTGATCCCTGTATTTCCCCTAGTAGCAACGGCTCAGCATACATGGCAACTTCACAGAATCTACTGCAAATAGTAAGAACTGGCTTTATTACTCATGTCCCTTCTAATTTCTACAGGGTATTCTGTTGCTCTTTTTCTAAGTTCCCAAGTTGAATGATTAGCTCATTAATTTTCAAGCTTGCTCATTTTCTATCATAAGATATAAACATTTAAGGTAATACTTTTTCTTCTAAATATTCTTATTGGCTCCTGTTAAAATTTTAATCTTCTTACTGTAAAACTAATCAATAATTCATTTCATTACTATTAAAAAGCATTCCCCCCTTTAAGTTTTATGTAAAGTTTCATTCTGATACCTGTTCCTGTATTCTCTGTTCCAAACAGCTCAAGAATCCAGCTGCATCTCTAGTGCTCAGAGCGGCCAGCTCGGTCTGAAAGGTGGTGAGTAAAACACTGCGCTCCTTTAAGAAAACTTGCTGCAGGGCAAGCAGAAGTTCACCTCGCCAGTCTGAGAAGTTCTCATGAGATTGAAAACTATCATCATAAACCTAGCAGAGACAAAAATTAGCTCCAAATAAGTATGTTCAAAAAGGATCTAAAAAGGATATTTATCTAACCAAAATAAATATTAGAAGCCTAAGAGCATGTGAATTTATTTGCAAGTATGTGACTTGGGACATTTAAATAATAAGCAATCTATGTAAAAACACATCATAAACAACAATTTAATTTGTAAAAAGTGCCTTAAGATTGATAAAAATCATAAAACTATTGAGATGCATAATACTCTTGATTACCTCGGCTTCTCTTTGCACTTGCATTTTGGTAATTAAATCCTTAAGAGACGAGATTGTACTGAGGTAAGCTCTTCTCTCTTCTAGCCAGTATTCTGAAACTTGCTGAACAGAATGGTCCTCTCCATCACTATAGGGAGATTCAGTGAGAGAAAGCACCTGCATGCCTTCACTGTGGACAGCTCTCAGTAATCCCTGGAAACCAAAACCCAAAATTATGACTTCTTCAAAGACTGCAAAGCCAGACAAAGGGAAATTTTAAGCAAGACAGCTTTATATCTAGTTAGATTGATCTAGAAAAGCCACTGCAGGTAAGAAACACAGTCCTACCATCTTCCTATGGAGGGGAAAGCCAGTCCCAAAAGAAGGCCCATGACTTTATTCTTCTAGTTATCTAATGTGCTCTTCTTGGATTTAATGATTAGCCACTAATTTTACCAAAAGAAATATGTAGGAGATAAATTCTAGTCCTTGAGACCACTTCAATAATTTTGGCAAACAAATATTTTAGTAACAAAAATTTTCAAAAAATATTCAAATATATTGTACATTATTATCTGTAAAATAAGGAAATAAAACTAAATAGATCTCCAAGGTTCCGTCTAGCTGTGCAATTCTCTCTGCACAGAGGATCTTACTATATAACTTTGCATAGACTATTATGTTCAATATATAAACCACATTGGCTAAGTTTCACTAAAAGATATCTGTCTTTTAGTACCTTTATTTTCTTTGGAAAGGAATCTGTTGAACTTTCACCTTCTTCTCCTCGGCCTTCTGATGACGAGTCAAATCCCTGACTTTGTGTAAGATAAAGTCCCTGACCCCAGTCTGATCCAGAATCTAAAGAAAACAACCACTGACTATTAAAAAGAAACAAATACTTTTAAAACAAGTACTATACAAATTCCAAAAATTTATATAACTTACCACTAGAACATATTTCTTTAGTCTGGTAAGCATCAGAATGTGTTAATTCAGGAACTGAGGATCCCTAATTGGAGGAAAAAAACAAAAAAATACATCACTTTCTTTGCTTTAATAAAAATAGGGCCCAATGAATAGTTTTTTTCTTTGTAATGCTATCAAAAAAACAACAACAAAGAACCTCAAGTCTGTCATACCTTTCAAAAAAAATAAAACTATCCATGGCTTACAACATGTCTTAAATTTTTTTTCTTCATGGTTATTACCATAAGAAGAAACATTCATGAATTAAGGAACAGTAACACCAAGTTCCAAATCTGTACAGGAACTCTGTGGAAAGTTATTATCTGACTCTACATGAAGGAAAAACTTAAAAGCGTAAGTTTATCATAAGGAAGAGATTGTCCTAAATTTCTTTTTCTCTTAAAACTATAGAATTTTTTTTAAAAAAAATCACAGAACACTGAAAAACACATATTATAAAAACCAAATACCTGTTTAGATTTCAGACACTGTATCACTGCCTTCAAGGTACCACATTCCTCTGTCAGTAATTGAACAGCAACATAGTGTTCCCTCTTTAAGGTTTCAGTTTCTGAAATATGTCTCGATTCCATATCCAAAATTTCAGCAGCATGTAGCTCTTGCATTTGCTCAATCTTTTCAGTAAACTGACTGATTATTTCAGTAACTTCTTCGGATGAACACTCACTCTGTAAACCAATTTGGATTCCTGCATTTCTAACACGGATTTGTGGAGTCTGATTACTGCTATTCACCTTGAGAGTCCTGTCTGTCTGGGATGCGGAGCTTTTACCCTCTTTAATAGGAAGTGGCTCTAAAAGACAGACTTTTCTGTTTTCTTGTATCTCAGTCTTCTTTTCTTTTTCTAAGAAGTATAATTTCTCTCTTGTCTCTGTGAGTTGATCCCTGACTTGGCTTAAATCTTTCTGGAGAAATGCCATATTCGTTTCTTTTACCTAAAAACATAACGAACAGAACAGCAGGACATCTAGTTAAAAATACTGAACAAAAAACTTAGGGTAGAGAGGAGAGTATAATTCATGCTAATATGTTCATTTTCCTCAAAATAATTAAAAAACACATTTCAGAAACACTCAGTCTCCATATCTATATATGTATATATATATACTTGTGGTTCTCATAGGATATACAGTTTCCTTTAACATCTTTTCTCCTCCTTCATTAACAGACTAGGGATTAAAAGTATTTTCCTAAAAAAGATTCCAAGGAAAATCAAACAAGAAGATGCTAGCAAAGAAATCTATAGTGACTTTTCATCAAAATCACAAAAGCTTTTATTTTTTTCGAGCTTTAAGTTATGGGTCTGGGTTTGTTTTCAGAGAAGAGAATATACCTTGAACTAAAATTAAGATAGGTAGAAATAAATGAATTAGGAGCTATGTTACTTATTTTACCAAAAGCTCTTCTTGAAGTTTTTCTGCCTTTTCTTTATAACTGGCAAGTTCTTCTTTGGTAGCTGCTGACTCAGCTCTAAGAGCCTCCAGTTGATAAAAGAACACACTTTCTTCACTGGCATGAATTAGCTCAGTAGTTGTCTGTATGGCAGTGGAAAAACATAATTACATAATTTTCAAAAAAAAACACAGCCAAGTTCAAGGCACATATACATTCTAATGAAGCTTTCTCAGGAATGACTGCCTATCAGATAAAAGGAGCTGAAAGGATCCAGCTTCTTTCAACAAATAGGGAAACTTTTTAAGAACCCTAACTTTGTTTTCTTGAGATAGTAAGAAAAGAATAATTTTTCAGAAATGAAATGTAAATACTCTCATTTGTATATATCCTAAAAATTTATAAATTATTATTTAAAATATTTTTTGGTACCATTCAAAAAACTTTCATATTTATGTCACTTTCCTCAAAAGATACCAGGTGTTAGCCTGGCCGGGCATGGCTCAGTGGTTGAACATCGACCTAGGATCCAGGTGATCGGGGTTCAATTCCCGGTCAGGGCACATGCCCGGGTTGCGGGCTAGGCAGCCGATCAATGACTCTCTCATCATTGATGTTTCTCTCTCTCTCCTTCTCCTTTCCTCTCTCTAAAGTCAATAAAAATATATTAAAAAAAAAAAGATACCAGGTGTTAGTAAAGTAGTTCTTAGGAGTTTTATATAAATGAAAAGTTGCAAAACTATTTTAATATTGCTTACAGTAATTTATAGTTCAGTATGCTAGGAAGAAAAAGCCTAGTAAATGGAAGGAATTATTATCCTTTGCAAAATAAATTATATATTTATAGAATCCTGATATATCAGTTAATCTGGTGTTCAGATAAGACTGCGCATTTATTATTCAAATAATAAATATAATATATAATAAATATTATATAATTATATATAATGTATTATATATAATAAATATGTAATAAATATAATAAATAATAAAAAATATATAAAGTGAGAATTTGAAAGTTAAAGTCCTTTCATCTCAGTCCTATGCTAAGAAATAACTGCAATTTCAGATCTTTATGTAAGTAGACGTACAAGGGTGAAATACAAATTTTTCATAGGTAAGAATAAAATTTATTATAGGTATAAAATATACAAAAGCTAAGGATTTATCACTTATATGTTAATTTAGTAGAACACTACAATATTTTGATATTTTCTAGTACCTAAAAGGGATGACTACATACCATGCATGTTAGAGGGAAAAGGAAAAACCCACGTAAGTTCCAGGGGACATGTGCTAAACTTAACATTTCTAAGTTTCTTCTGATTACTTTATCTAATGACTATGCTAGTTGAAATAAATATAGTGATTTGAAGACCACAATAATGGATACAAAATATAGTTTGTATCATTTATTCTAGTGATAATATGTACAGACTAGTAATATTTTTTTAAAAAGCACTTTATATATGAATCGCTAGATGTAAAGAGCACTATCTTTAATTTAGTAAATTAACAATCAGCTTAAGGAACAAAGGAAAAGAGTTTTAGAGTATTTAAGTGAAAAAAATGAAATACAAACTAACCTTGGGAACTTCAAAATCTCCTTGAGAGCTTCTTTTCCTTTCTTTGCCTCCCTGTTTTTTCTCACTGTCCTCCAAAAGTTTCTGTAGTTCTAGTAGCTTCTTTTCTTTTTCCACAGCATTTTTCTCTGCGATTTCTACCTGTTCTTTTTCTAAAATCAAACTAGTCTGCATTTCAGCCACCTGGCTTTCTAATTCTGATATTCTCAAGGTTAACGCTGATACATCTGACTCTATCTCGCTTTCTGTTAGTTGATTTAAATTCTGTATATTTGTTCTTTCGGGCTCTGATGAACTTGCCTGTTTATTTTGACAGAGTTCTGCATATTCCTTGACTGCATCAAGTTGGACCTGACTCACAAGAGCAGCAGCAACTTTTTCCTCAAGCATAGTCTGTAGGTCTACAATCTTCTTTTTAAGCATTTCTGTTTCAGCAAGGCCTTGCTCTTGCATGTCCTTTATTTGTTTATAACACTGGCTAAGTTCTAAGTTCTTTGCACTCACAGTGCTCTCAAGTCGCCGTATCTTTGTTTCCAAACTGTTTATGGAAACTCTGCTGTTTTCTTCAACAGATCTGAGGTAAGTCTGATTTTCTAGGGGTTGAACAGCATCCTCAGTAAGGACTACTTCTACTTCAGGTTTCTTTTTGCTCAGATCATCTACAGCCATGTTAACAGTTTTCTCTGGTATACTTTGGATTTTTTCCGTATTTTCCCGCTCTCTCTTTAAGCTGCATAATTCTTGTGTTAGCTGGTTCACTTTAAAATTGGTTTCTTGAAGTACATTTTTTGTAAAGGCCATTTCTTCATTAGTGGTTTCTACTTGCTGTTCCAAAGCCAGTTTTTCAGCTAACACCATATCCAACTGATATTTTAAACTATCTGCTTCTTCTGGGAGATAATTAGCATGCCCTGATGTCTTCTGTTCAATATTTGCCAATTCCTGTTGAAGTTTTTCAATCACTTCATTAAGCTGCTCAATTTCTTCCTCTCTATTTTTCTTCACACGTTCTTGATCACTCACCAAACATTCTATTTGGGTTTTAAGATCCCTTATCAGTTCATTTTTTTCTTCAATAACCTATTAGTTAATGAAAAAAGTAACATACATAAATATACATTTATATTTTGATAATTCTACTTTATCTTAAGGCAGAACTTTCAAGTGTTGATCACAGAAAATAATATACTTCTTGGACATGCTACATTACTTTTAATATAGACCAATAGTCCCCCATCATATCAAAGAAAAACCTAATTTAGACTTTCATTTGGAAAGTTCTTTTATTATAAAGTGATTTACACTTTTAGTAGCTGATTTCCTATATGTAAAATACTCAGTATCAATATATTCTAATAGAAAAGAATGAAGTATTGAAATAAAGAGTCTATAGCAGAGGGCACCCAAAAGTCATTATCTTATGTAACTCATACTAAACAGAATTTTTAATATGTTTGGTTAGAATGATATGATGAACTCTTAAGTCACCAGACACTCCCTGTAAAACATGAAAAATCTTTGAAAATATTAGGAAGGGATAAAAATATACATAGTTTGTTAAATTAAAATTAATGGGTAAAGAGAACTAAGGTTTATTTGGTTTTTACAAAGAGAAACTGAAAAAAAAATCTCCGTTTTGCCCTTTTAAAATTCTAGCTTAAATTAACTTCATGTAATAATCAATTTTAAATTAGTGTACCTTGTTATCTGTTGTAATTTTAAGTTGATGCTGAAGTTTTATAATTTGCTCATTCAACTGGTCAATTTCTACTTCTTTTTCTTGCATTATTTGAGCAAATTTCCCCAACAACATATGTTGGTCCTGAGTAGAGATAGCATCAGATTCCTTTATAGCAAATCCCAGTTTCTCCATTCCATCCTAGGGACAAAAATAACCATCCCAGTTTGACAGATCATTACATGTGATTTTTAAAGTTTCTTTCAATTAACTTTTACAAAAGACATAGTGCCTAAAATGTACAAATTAAAAAGATTCAGAAATATCATACAGTTATTGCAAATCAATAATTCTTAAAATATTTTGATAAAAGGTATGCAATTTTTTTCATTTATGATGATCTAAAATGTCTCCACGCAAATCCATATGCAGCAAATGTTCCTCTGTTAAGTACTACTTAGCAGCTGGATTTAGCAAATGCTTAATACTAACATTCGCACAAGACAAAAACTATGAATTGTACATAGGCAAAGTTTTTCTTCACTACTTACCTTAAATAATTTGTTTTCTTGTTCAAGTTCTTGTAGGCGGGTAGCAGATTCTTTTTTCTGAATTTCTAATTGCATATGTAGTTGCTGAACTTCTTCATTCTTATTTTCCAGTTCTTCTCTAAATTGTTCTAACTGTTCTTCTAAGTTTGTGATCTTTGATACCAAAATTATCAAAAAGAAAGAGAAAAAAACTATTTATAAAAATGTTTGTCAAGAGAGAATGAAGAATGCCGTATTTGCTCTATAAAGTGTGTATGTTTTTTTAAAAATTTATTTTGTAAATTAGTTTTTAGAGAGAGGGGAAAGGAGAGAGAGAGAGAGAAAGAGAAACATCGATGTGAGAGAGAAACATTGATCGGTTGCCTCCCGTATGCACCCCGACCCGCAACCTAGGTATGTGCCCTGACTGGGAATCAAACCAGCAACTTTTGGTGTACAGGGCAAAGCTCAACCAACTAAGCCACTGACCAGGGCTATGAGAATAAAGGAAATGGGTTTCTCTAAGTCAGATGTAACTCTGGTTTCTAGACTTTTTCAAACTTAACACCCTTAAACCATCCTGCCCAAAGCAAAGAGGAGATCTTCAGAGGAAGGATATGGGAGCTATTTCCTACCTAAAATATCCTCTGGTAAAGCAGAAAAAGGATCATGGGAGAAGGAAAAAAGTCTACAATTAAAATCTTATTTGATGTTAAATGTAGCTTCTATATAAAGGTTGAAGTAAGTTGTAGAATTAAATCAGTTATTTTCACCACCAGGGGAGAATAGCTCTATTTAGGCCATATTAATACCCAATGAAAGATCTGGCTGCCATGTGCCTTGTTTAAGCAGAAGGAGGCAGAGGTGGAGGCCAGAAACACAGAAACTTAAAGAATAATTTAGTTATTAATACTATTTTAGGAGGAAATTAGGGAGCTCCTATATGTAGGACAACAGAATTTTAGCTCATTTTTGAGGACAGATTAGCATTAGTAGATAAAGTAATTTCTCTTTGATGCTTATATAGAGACTGAAACTAATTATCAATATTAGAAGTTCCTACTGTTATAATTAAAAAACTGGGTTTGATTGGGGACAGGAACAGTCATTTAGCTCATTGCTTTGTAGCTACTTATAAATATTTAATGAATGGATCTGCAAACGTGTATTTACCTGATGATCAAATTGTTGCATTAAAAACAACCTAAGATGCAGAAGCAGCATTTAATGGCAGCTGGCAGTCTATAAACCATTTATCGCCTTAGAACTTGAAAGGGGGCATGTACTTATTACACACAGATACGTGATCAGAGTCGTATCTTAGGACTGACAAAGCAAAGACCTTCAAAATTGTTTAGCCTAATACTTCCTTAACAGAAACAGTAATGATACTAGTAACAATAGCCATCATTTATAGACAATTTACTGTGAGGCACTGCATAAGCACTTTAAATATATTCTTTTTAAAAAACCCTGTAACAGCCTGGCCAGGCATGGCTCAGAGGTTGAGCGTCGACCTAGGATCCAGGCAATCAGGGTTTGATTCCCGGTCAGGGCACATGCCTGGGTTGTGGGCTCGATCAATGACTCATCATTAATGTTTCTGTCTCTCTCTCTCCCTCTCCCTTCCTCTCTCTGAAAACAATAAAGATATAAAAAAAAAAAAAGTTAAAAAAAAATAAAAATAAAAACAAAAAACAAAAAACCCTGTAACAAACTTATGAGATCTTTGCTAAGAAAATCCCCAGCTCAGAGATGAGGAAGGGAGTCATTGAGAGGAGTCCCTAGTCCTGAGGTCACAAGCTAGTATGTGGAAGCCAGCTTTTGAACCTGGGAGCTCACTTTTGGAGCCTTACTTTTTACCAAAAGGGAAATAGTTTTTATTTCAGTCTCCAATGCCTTGTCCTTGATATCCTTAGTTATAGGAGTTTTGTTCAGCTAGTCTTCAGGTAGTTCTCAGGATCGACTGTTCTGTAGTTTAGCTGTAATTCCGATGTGGTCACAGGGGGAGGCGAGTGCAGTGTATACCTACTCTACCACCCTGACAGGCTGGAGCCTTACATTCTTAACTATCATTTATTCTGCTTCCAATAATTAATGTCTAAGACTTATATTTAAATTATTTTCTCTAACACTGGTATTAAACTCAGTAGACACACCTTAAATACACTTAGGAGTTGGGCATATATAATTATCAGGTTAGTTTGTTGAAAATTATGATTATATCTTCTTCAAAGTTATCTAATATAATAGTATTTATACCTATCACTATCTTCTACAACTTCTTTTGATGACAAGGTATTATTTCAACACATACATAGATATTTAAGCTCAAAATTGCTGCCCTAGCTCACAGGGTATTTATTTTCTTTTTGATACAATAGATTAAAGTCAAATACTTAGCTCTGTGATCTAAAGCCTTGCTATTCAAAGTGTGGTCCCTGGCGTAGCAGGACTGGCATCATCTGGGAACATATTAGATGTAAAGATTCTTAAGCCCCACCCAGACCTGCTGAATCAGAACTGTCATTTCAACAAGATCCCAGGGGGATTCATATGCACATTAAAATTCGAGAAGCACTGGTCTAAAGCACTAACATTCCTGTTATAAATAGCTGAACTTGAGGCATCACAACAGAGACTTCAATTCCCCAAAATTACTGTAGGGCATTCTTTCCTTTTATTCAGCCACACTCCAGTTTCAGTCCCAGGCTGTATTAATATTGAGTCTATAAGAACCTTAGAGCAGAAGAATATTATTAAGGTTTAAAAATAGAATGGTAGCTATTTGTTTTAATCTTGTTTAATCTAGCTACCAAAGGATATTTATGTAGTTGCTGAACTTCTACTGGATTACATTAATTTGGCTCATTTGTGTTTTCTTTTGAAGTGTTTTTATCTTTTTAAAATGTGTATGTTTCCCTAGTGCTTGTTTTACAATTGGACAGTGGTGGTATGCATGTGGTAAGAACTCAATAAATGCTGGCCCTAGCAGGTTTCTCAGTGGTTAGAGTGTCGGACTATGGACTGAAGGGTCCTGGTTCTATTCTAGCCAAGGGCATGTACCTCAGTTGCAGGCTCCCCCTGGCTCTGGTCGGGATTTGTGTGGGAGGCAACCACTTGATGTGTCTCTCTCTCACATCCATTGTCTCTCTCTCTCTCTCTCTCTCTCTCTCTCTCTCTCCCTCCCTCCCTCCCTCTCTCCCTTCCACTCTCTCTGAAAAGCAATGGAAAAAGTATCCTCAGCTGAGGATTAAAAAAATAAAAAATAAAAATAAATGCTGAATACTTATATTCCAACAAGGCAAAACATGCCCCAATGCTTTTGCAGTACAGCAATAGAGTCCCACAATGAGAGAGAAACTGGAGGAAGTCTTGCTCACCTGCTTACTGTAGGACCATGAGCAACTTACGTCACCTCTCGTAAGACTCAGGTAAGACAGATATGACAATAGAGCTCATCCTCAGGGAGAGCACAAGGATACTAACATAGGACATTTGAAATACTTACACTTTCTAGCACAGACCTAAACAAACTATTATTACTTATTATTGTCATCTGTAAGCCATCTCTATAGGGAGCTAAAACCTACTGAAGTCGCCTTTTTCTTAAAGAGTTTTTCCTTCTATTTCTCTCTACATTATTTCCCTTCTCTTATCATCCTGAAACTCCTTTTAAAGTCGTCTTCTCTTTCTAAACATTATAATAAACTTAAAAAAGTTGTATACAAATTTAGGCTATGAGAGTAGCCTAAAAGTATCTCAAATATAATGACACATACAGACATCTAATGCTTATACTCCATCAGATATCTGAAAACATTTGCCTAGTGCAGGATAGAATGCTTAAGTTGTTTTTACTGAAAGGTATGTTCTAATTTTATGTTCCTGTCTTTCAGCCTCCAGTTACAGGCTGAGTGGGTTCTGACATCATACTTATCACTGTTATTAAAAACTAGTGGACCAGGCCCAGCTGTCGGGTTAGCTCTTTACTCATTTAACATGTCTGGTTCTATGTCATCTGTAAGAACTGGGAGTTGGTTTGTGAGGTCTCTTGCAGTTCTAAACAACTACAATTCTGAGTAAAAGATAGACAGTTATTGTGTACTTACTTCAAGAAATTAAGGTGTTAGTAAAGTGATATAAAATTCAAATAATAATAAAAATATTAAAATAGTAAACTTAAATCAACTATCCATAATCAACTATCATTGGTTTGGGGTACAGTTTTAAAGGTCCATCTTTTTAGGGACCAGACAATTTCTTTGACTACTTAGTATGAAGTAAATCTTTAAATGTTAATTCTTTTCAAAATATATATAGGTGGTTATATATAAACAAAAGTGTTCCCCATCTCTTGCACAAAAACCAAAAAACAAAATAAACAACAATCTTTTAGCTAAACATTAGTATTATGTGTTAGTGAGAAAATAATTCTGCTCATAGAAATGATTATTTCTATTAGCTTTTTTCTCCTTTAAATACATTCTCTGAGCTGTAGTTTTAGCTGATGTCTAAATCATTCTTATACTTTTCAAAGCACTTATTAACATTTATATACTTTTTAAGTTCAATAAATATTTGTTAAAATATATTAAATGTCCTGAGAAAATTATATATAGAAAGATAAAAATGTAATTAAAAAATTAAATATTCTAAATGATATAATATAGCTAGACAATATAGAGTACAATAGGTTTTAGAAAAACTAACAAAGGTTTAAATATGTTATAATTTAATTACAAAGTGGAAATTACTGTTTTAAAAGTGGGGTTTTTTGGGGGGAGGGGAGAGTAGAAAAATGTAACTCTATATAATTACTTTATTATTAATCTTTTGTTTTAAGAATATGTTTAGTATATTATAAAACAGCACTATAATCTCCCAGGTCAATACAACTTAAAAAAAAAACCAACAACAAAGTAACAGTAATTCAAAGCCGATGGTAAGGTCTACCGAAAAGAAAGACACTGCCTTTGCCCTAACACTACTCACTATTTCTGTCATCTCCTCTTTATTCAATGCATATCTAACCAACCTGGCCTCCTTTTTGTCCTCAAAACTTCTTGCTGCATCAAGCCATTTACACTTGTTGTCCCCTCTACCTGTAACACTCTTCCTTCCTCACACCAGTGATCTGTTCAAATGTTTACTGTCTTCAAGGTGAACATAGGCAATGAGCTAGGAACAGTCTAAACTTTGGTTTTAGACCATAAACTCCACTCTGTTAAAATGGTATTTTCATGGTGACTTATTTATAATAATTCAAAGCACGATTGTCATTAAAAATAAAACTCTTTACCTCTTTTTCCTTTCTGTCTATGGCGTCTCTCTCAGCCTGCAATTGCACTTCTAGGGACAATTCTGTTTTAGCTTCCACAGCTCCAAATTGTTTTCGGTCCTCGACCTTTAAATATATAAGAATTTTCTCAAAATTTCAGACATTGAATCTTGATTATCCTTTTTAATTGGAGAAGTAGCAATTATATTTCTCCAAACAGAAGTAGATAATCTACATTAGTGAATTACCAAAAAGTTACAGGTATTCAGTCTTGAATGCATTTTATACAAATTCAAACAGAAATGTCTGACACTCTTAAAATTCATTCCTCAGACAAAATGAAGGCTATCCCCTCAACTGCCCCCCTCCCAAGCTGCCTTATCCTGCTCTTCTTTTTTCATTCATTTTTGCTTTTTGCAGTATAATGGGAACAGATTTCTTTACTTCCTAGTCTGTGGTAAAGCATCGCCTAAACTGGTGTCCACAGTTTTTTCACTTGGCAGTTATTTTAGAATCACAAACTTACTGATGGTTAAAAGGGTAATTAATTCTTCTGGTTTAACTAATCTTCCTTTCTCAGGATTAAGCCATGCAAGCAATATTTGGAAACAAAGACAAACAGAAATCGTTCTAATGTCAATGAAGACATAGAGATACATATATTATGCAATAACATCAGTAAATAGTAATTTCTTTTGGGAAAGAACTCATGTTTGTGTAACTAAGAGTAATCTGCATTAAAACGTGATAAAAATCAACCCAAAGAAAATTTTGCACCTTTTGGAAAGTGTCTGTACTAATGAGTAAGGCTTGCTCCAGTTCTCTGACTCTGAACTCCAGTTTCTCAATTTCTTCATTCCGTTCTTGTATGTCCCTCTGAAGCTGCTCTTTAGAGAGCAATAGCTCACTGCATTTGTCTGTTTTTTCTTTCAGATGATTTGTTAACTGTTCAACCTGGAAATACATAATAAACAAACACTGTAAATTTAAAACATTTCAGCAAGTTAGTAACACATCTGTCCTCATTTCAGAAAGTAATTTTAGATGCTACACTTATTCTTTATAAGAATAGCAACTATTGTCTCCAACTATGGTGGTATTTTCTGAGTTGATAAAACTAAAAAGAACTAGGTAAGAGAAATAATATTGGTTTTAACAATACTTTAAAAAGTTCTTTCCCTTAAGACTAGACTTTATCCAACTAGAAGGAGAAATTAATTTTTAAATAATGTTGAATTATAAGCTCCAATGGGATAAGTACACTAAAACCTAATAAAGATGACAAATTTACATAGTACTAACTTAGAATATTATGTGAGTTAACATTACCTAAAAAAATCTTTCATGGATTTCTATTTTTCTTTCCACAAATGCTTATAATTGATGCATAGTAATATAATGGTTTTAAATGCCACAGGGATGGGAGGGGATGGGGGGGCTTTAACAAAATCGCTTGGAAAGTTTTTTCAGCCTCCACATTCCAGCAACTCAGAATAGAGAAGAGAATGTGGGGTGGTGAGAGGGATCTGTGCACCTTCAAAGTTTCCCTAAGTGATCCTGATATGCAGGTCCATTCAAGTAAGTGGTTTTGTGATGGAAGGATACATGAAGATTTAATAAGACAGCTTATGAAATTAGCTCTAATCAAGTGAAGAGAGAAAGCTTATTACTAAAAAAAAGTGATAGTAAGACAAAACAAAATTCTACCCTATTTCAGTGAGATACTTTGAGGAAATTATTTAAAAATGATACTTATTCCTCAAAACATGAAAAGAAATACAAGCTTACCTATAATTAATTACAGGTTCAAGAATGACCATAATAAAGCACTGGCAGACTAAGATTCGGAATAAAGTCAAGAGAAAAGACAACACAGCAGGTACAGCACAATGATACATTATACTACTACAGGTCATTTTTTTTGATCTTGAGAAAATCAGAAGCTGGGGAACCACATCTGGCAAGGTAAGGAGAGAAGCAATGGGTCACAATGTTCCTGGAGAAAATAAAATATACATATACATCCTTGTTTGTTTCTTGAAGTTTCATGAATGAAGCAGGTCACACTTCTCAAATATAAGAAAGCAAACAGGAAATGATGGCAAATTCTAAAGCTTAAATATCCTTTTGAGTTTCAACAACACAGAGCTATTTTTCAAAAGTTAAAAATGTTTATTAAAAATAAGGCCAGTAAGTACAAACTCTGGGGATTGATAACTTTTCCATTGTTCTAGTAGATAAGGCCGTTGTTCTATATCAGAGTACTTCTATTCAATGGAAATGTAGATCCATTTTATTTAAGGAGTTTACAGCCATTTTATACTTTCTTTGGAATGCTTTTAAGAGAAATAAAATCCAATAAACTCCATAGAAATTATATACTATAAAATTCTTAAAATTTTTTATTTATTGATTTTAGAGAGAGGGAGGGAGAGGAGAGGAGAGAGAAAAAGAGAGAAAGAAACATTGATTTGTTGTTCTACTCATTTATGCATTAACTGGTTAATTCTTACATGTGCTCCAACAGGGGAATGTACCCACAACCTCAGTGCATTCAGATGGCAAGCCGACCAACTAACCTACCCAGCCTGGGCTATCCAAAAAAATTTTTTTTAAACAGAAATTATTTTGGACCCCGGCCAGGTAGCACAGTTGGTTGCAGCATCGTCCTGATGCACCAAGGTTGTGGGTTCAATCTCTGGTCGCGGGACATACAAGAATTAACCAATGAATGCACTCTGTCCTTCTCCTCTCTCTAAAATAAAAATATTAAAAAAATTATTTTCAGAAATAATAGTTAAATGTAAGTGTTCATTATGTACCAGGCCAATATTTTGATGAGATGGTTCAATTACAATCTCTATTTTAGAAATGAGTAAACAAGTTTTAGAAAGTGATATACACCTAGTAAAGGGCAGAGCCATGATCTGAACTAAACCCAAGCATAATGGTCTAACCCCAAGCACAATTTCTTTATAACCATGATAAGCCATCTTTAGCAATTTCTACAACAAATCTTCCCTCATTCAGGTAGCATTCATTTGATTAATATAGAGTTCTGGCTATGTTTTTATATAACAAGAAAATGGACAGTTGGGATGAAAAAGTAGAAAAGCAAGAGAGAGTAGTAAGGAGGCTACCAAAACCATTGAAGCAAAAAATGGCAACAGCTAGGATTTAGGAAGATGAATGAAAATGAAAAAAATAGGAAAATGTAGTGAAACCTAACTCACCAACAGATAAGAAGTAGGGGCTGAGAAAGAGTGGGATCAAGAATGAATTCTAGGTCTCAGCAATGAGGAAGGTGGAGGTGCTATAAAAGTTACTAAAATGAAGGAACACGCTTTATTCTTTGTTGGTGGGGGCTAGTCAGGTATTAAGAGCTCTCTTCTGAACATATTAATTTTAAGACATCTAAGTGGAGATGTAGAGTGGACAGCTGAATACTCAAGCCTGGAGCTCAACTGAGATGTCAGGGCCAGATACACAAAAGTGGAGTCATTTATATATAACTGCCTGGGACGAGAATATTAATAGGGAAGAAAAGCAGGCCCAAGGCTAACATTTAGGGTGCTCTGTCATTTATTTTGGGTCAAAGAACAAAGACTAGAGAAAGAGACCAATGAAGTGGGTGTGTCACAGAAGCCAAGAGAAGGAAGTGTTTCCGGAAGAAGGCTGCATGAATGCCCCTGAATGGTCTAGTCCAATACAGACAGAGAAATGATTACTGGACATAGCCATGAGGCTGTGGGTAACCTTCACAGAACAGTTTCCACAGAGCAGAGGATACAACCCCACTTGAGACACAAACTTCACTGGAGTGGACTGAGAAAAGAATGGGAGATGGGGAAGTATAGAGTGAATGAATATAGACAACTCTTTTGATCAGTTTTGTTGGGCATGGGAAATAGAAAAATGAGAAGGGAAGTTTGTTTCACTGGGCAATACTAAAAGGTAAATATAAGTAGAAATGATTCCAGATATCAATACAAATAATTTTTAGGGTTTTAAGAACTTTCTCATGATGAAGTAATACTTATTCTGATTTTGAAGGTTTACATACAACGGTAAGAATTCCTTTTAAGTTTTTCACAATATGCACCTTATTTTACAGGCAATGTATAACTTATTTTAAGACAGAAAATATCAGTAAAGTTCTTACCTCTCTAGTTTGATGTTCATTGATAGGCTGGAATCGAGGTACAACCTTAAGTTGCTGTTCTAGTTTCTGTATCTCTTGTTGGAATACATCTCTCTCATGTTCTCTATCAATGGCTTGCTCCTGAATTTTAACAACAGTAATCAAAGAAATAATATTTACTGAAGCTGTTATTTCCCTCATATCCCTTTGGTTATAGGTTATAGTTTTGTTTAAAGACAAACAACTGATGACCACAGAATACTCCAAACCAAAAGGTTTAAAAAGATAACATTTTTTTGTATGGTACATAGCCTACACGGGCTCTTCAACAAAAATTTAGGCATTTTAATATTATTTGAAGCATATTTCTTTTTATATGAGTAATGTTAAATACAAAAAAAAAAAAAAAAATTCTCCTTAAAATTAATTTAATTTTTGGAACAAAAGAGGAATTCCACTGTTAATTTAGTTATTAAACAAAATAAATAGAAGAAATTGTTTAGTAAGTCAATTTATTTCACACTAATCTAGGTTTTACACCTAAAATTATATAATGTGTAAGGATCTGATTCTCTTCTCTGTGAAGGGAATTTCAGGCTTAAATGAAACCCCAAAGAGGAAAATCCACATGAAATTAGAGATGTGACATCTTTTTGGAAGAGAGTAATGACAGCGTAACAACTGTTCTAGGCCCTTGTTTCCCAGGGAACACTGTTACCTGTATGTATGTCTTTTGTGGGTGAAACAATGGCGGCGAATCACCTCTCAGGATCCTTACCTGCTTTGGCTATTGGTTAAAGGAAAGGCTAGGACAAGCTTCTTAACTATGAATTTGAAAAGGCTAACTGGTAGGGCTTCTTCATAATTTGTACCACTTTTAATTCTGATTGCTGATTCTAACAATTATTAGAATTTTTAATTGGAAAAGCTCTTTTCAATTAATTGGTAAAGACACATATAGATGAAAATATGGAATTCTTAAGTCTCTTCATAATTTAAAATTCACTAAGTACAATAGCAGCAGGTAGCATTCCACTGAGAAAAATCAATATTTAAGTTGAGAATACTTACATCTAAAAATTTTCTTGTTTTTTCCAACTGCTTTTCCAGTGCTTGGTTCTGCTGTCTTAAATCCATTAGTTCAGCATTTTTTTCTTGTTCCAGCTCTATAAACCTACTGACTTGTTCCTCAACATCTATTTCTAGAGCTTTCACTTGCTTTTGAAGGTCATCACGTACTTTTTCAGCTTGACACTGTACTTCGAGCTTTTCCTTCATCAGTTTTTCTGTCTCCTGTAGTAATTCTGTTTATAAATGCAAAATATATTATGTTAAATCACAGTGATGTTATGATAGTGAACCACCATAATTATGTTTAAATTTTACCTTCATGACATAAAGATAAGTTTTATATCAAACACATGTAGAAAAAGAAAATATTCTCATGAAAATACCAAAATAACATTCCTATATTAGTAAGCTAGTATCAATAAAATAATACAGAATTAACAAAAAGAATGTCCTGTCACTAAAAACAGTATTTTTTGTGAAAACAGCACAGCACATCACCAAAAAAAAAAAAAAAAAGGGAAAAATCCACTTTTACTATGAGGAAAATGTTGAACAAAGTCTAATTAAATTCAAGCACATAAATAACTCAGGCAAAAATCAATTCATTTTAAAACCATAAAAGTCACTTTTTTATGCATACACAATACACATGAAGATCAAATACTGCAAATCTTTAACCAAGGCAAGTAAAAGTTAGAGAAAAATACAACTGCAATCAGAATTTCCTGTTAGTCTTATGCCTTATTAGATTCATATTCCTGAGTGAGTCGTGCACACTCACCTGTATGTCTATCAAGGGAAAACTGGTAAGTAGGAGAGGCAGTGTGGTGCAGTGCTTAGGAGCAGAGACTGTGGGTTTAAGTCCTAGTTCTGCCATTTATCTTATATGTGACACTTTACATAATACCCTTCGTTTCCCTTATATGTAAACTAGGGATAGTAATAGTACTGATCTCTAAGAGTTAATGTGGGATCAAATGAGTTAATATATGTAAAGAATAGTGCCTAGGGTATATGGCAGGCACTATGTAACTGTTAGCTATTATTATTACTATTAATCATACAATAATAAAATATACAGAGCCAAGTAAAACAGTCCTCTAATGAAGAAAAATGGAAGAAACAAAATCCTAGAGTGTTTATACTAACTGGTCTGCCAACACTATACTCAGGATTAGGAATCTAGAAAATAGCTTTCCTTTTCAAACAACATTGATTTGGATGTTAATATAAAAGTAAATCAACCAGAAAGTCTCTTTATGAAATTTCATTGATTCTGTTGATACCATCATCTTATATACTTCCTGATCTAGAAACAGCATTTTGAAAAGCCATAGGCTGCAAGATTTAACATATTTGTTAAAGAAAAAATGTTTAATAAACCAACATTTAAAAAAATCAAAATGATCTTAAGATCTGTGGGAAAACAGACATAAGATGATGATGGTCACTATGAATCTTAGTTGTTAATTTCAAATATAAATATGTATTTTTGGTGTAAGAAAAGTTTCGTTAAAGAGAAAAGTTAGTATGAAACACAACAACAAAATTAGAGGTATGCTAGTTGGCTGAAAGTCTAAGGGTCACCCAATTTTTGGAGTCGTAAGTTTACCACCCAAAGATTGGCCATGCAATTGTATAAACACACCTGATCCAGGTGCTGCATCGACTGCAGCATCTACTAGTCCTATGAGAACAGAAAAAAACAAAACAAGAACACATACAGAACAAAAATATAATTTACATGTCTTCTATTTTCTAAAATAGGGTAATATACACACACAAAATAACTAGATGTAAAAGGTGAAACCATTGAATATTATGGTAACATGTTGAGATGTACCAGTGTTTCTTGAATATTTTACATATATGACCCATATAGTTTCCACATTAAAACTTGTGTTGAACAAATCTGAGCAACCAAAAAAAATTACATATATAGTAAAACCTCGATATAACAGACTAATTTGGGTGAGGGGGTGTCAGGTAAAGCCAAAAGTCTGTTATACAAGAAAGTAGGTTTTATGAATGTGAAAAAACTGACAAATTAGTTTACCTGTTTTTACTTATGTAGACACATTTGTGTAATTAAGTGTGTATGAAAACTTTAATTTCACTGAAAAGTTTTCTATATGTATTACTGTAATTTTAAATTTATACTGAATAGGTCTAGTAAATGTGTGCATTCACCAGTCACCGCCAGTAAACAAATGCACAGGGCTGGGGCGTGGCTTAGCCCACATCGGACAGCACAACTACTGCAGAAAGTCACGCCAGGTGGCAACAGGGACAATTATCTCGCTCGATATGGTGTGGTCACATGCTAATCATTCACTGAACACTGTTTACGAATGGTGACTCTTGGATTTAAATATGTAGATTGTAGTTGTAGATATGTAATATTTATGTCAGTGAATTTACTATAGTGTTTTTTCCAACACATGGCTTGTTTGCTATAATTTGTTAAAAATAACAGTGGCCTGGCTGGGTGTGGCTCAGCAGTTGAGCATCGACCTAGGATTCAAGCGATCGGGGTTCGATTCCTGGTCAGGGCACATGCTGGGGTTGTGGGCTCGATCCCTAGTCGGGGGCATGCGGGAGGCAGCCGATCAATGACTCTCCATCATTGATGTTTCTATCTTTCTCTTTCCTTCTCCTTTCCTCTCTCTGAAATCAATAAAGATATATTTTTAAAAAACCACAAAAAACAGTGAATTAATAACAAAAAAGTAACCTGTTAATTTAATTATAATCAAAACTTGGTTAAACCATTTTAACCAAGGAGTCAATTTTCACATATGACATACAGACCAGAAATTTTGTCTGAAGTCTGTTAAATCGAGATCCACAAAATCGAGGGTTTACTGTATTACAAAAATGTATGTTGTATTTCTACACTAATAAAATTCAACTAGTGAAACCACACACAATTCCAAAAGCTTGTGAAATAGAAAAGAGGATATGATAAAAAGGATTTAAAGTTCCATTTTTACAAAGACTGACATTTATGTTTTTCTGGCTAAACACACTTTACTTCAAGATGTTACCTATTTTCTCACTGAAAAAAAGAAGAAAGGTTATTGGTAAATTCATGTATTCTTTGAACTCCTACTTAGATTAAACTAGATGTCAGTCTGCTTTTAACAGTCACTGACCGACCTTTCAAGCTATTCTCTTGCAGGCCAAAATCCACCCTCACCTGCTCACTACTAGTGCCAGATCAGTGCTCTTAGTTATTTCATCCAAGTATACATTTTCACTGCCTTTCTGCTATTAAAAGAACTAAATCTTACACAAGTTAAAAAAATATCCTGTCTCATTATGTGCAGCTTTCTCTTGAGGCAGAGGTTTAAAGAAAAATGAAGAATTATTTTTTCCTGTTAAAATTTGCCAAAGGACAAAGAAAAAAAAATCCTGATTCCACATATTTGGCTAATAAGGCATTTACCAATAAGGTAGATTTTCTTATAATTTTTTGATCCCTATGAAAAATACATGAATAATAGCATTGAAAGGGGGGGAAAAGCCACCTGAACTTTTCAGGAATGTTTCATAAAAAGTCTAAAAATACATACGCTGTTCAACTGGGCCTGCCTCTGCTTTCATAGCCTCCTTCTGTCTGCATAGCAATTCTCTTTCTTCCTGGATCTGCTGTTGTTCTGCTTCCAATTCTTGTAACCTGTTACTTGCACATAACAATTCCTGCTCAAGTCGATCTATTATATCGGCTTTTTCCTGAATTTGCCTTTCATAAAGAGTTTTTTCATCTGCATAGCCATCAATGACACCTGTAAGATAAAATCAACGGGGAATGGATTACTTATTTCAAATTGTACCATTAGGTTTTATATAAACAATAAAAGGGGTATACTGCTAGCAAAACTTTAAATCATTCCAAGCTATTAAAAGTTATGGATGAATTTGCTGCTGCTGCTAACTACAATATGTTCAATGCAGCTTTTTTCTTGTTGACCATTATGCCTAAATATGAAATTCCTCTAAACATTCTATGCTAATATATCACATCATGTGGGTTTAACTCACTTTACTAAACAGATATAAATAGATGCGTTCCTGGAAAGCTTAATATAAATCAGATGCTTGTGAATTGAATCACATTTTAAATATACTAGAGAAAGTTGATAGTTTAAGTGATTCTACAAGGCCAACACCCACAATAGCATGGTACATTATAAACAGCATGCGGCTTTACAAACTTAGAGCCTGGCAGCACCATTTAATGGTAGGTGACTGTGAAAAATTATTAACATCTCTTAGCTTCAGTTTCCTCACCTTTAAATTATAAGAGTTGTCTTAGGATGGTGGGATTATGGTAACAACCCATCATCCATTTCTGTATTTTCTAAAAAGTTTTATACTTTCTATATTCTATTAAGTACTTTTTATAATTTAATATATATAGTTTTAAAAATTGTATGGAGTAATTTGAAGAAAAATTACATCTACTTTTTAATGGTCACTCTAAATTAGAGTAGATTAGTGGTTTCTAAACCTGGTTTGCATCAAAATCTCTATATTCAGACTTGAAATTTCCCACCCTCAGTTACCAATGGCAAGTTGCTCACCTTCAGCCTTACTGAGCTCCACAGCCAGCTGTTCTCTGGCCCTGGACTCCTCATGGAGGCGCTCTCGCAGTTCTTCTTGGCACTTCAGGGACTCTGTTGCTTCTCGTTTCTGTCTAAATGACTCACGCATCAACTCTGTCTGTGTAATTTTTGCATGTTCGAGCTAAACAAGGAGGGAAAGCATACAAGAAAGAAAACAATTAGTGTTGGGACTACCACTGTCATTCCCCATTAAAGCTTTCGAAGAAAATATTTTAAATAAGAATAAAGGCATACTGTTGAACTGTAGTCATTTAATATTTCTAGTACATGCTAACATTAGTAATAATGGGATATCAGTAGACAAGAAGATTAGCTGTATAAGACTTTCCATAAAAGATGTATTCTAGCCCTAGCCAGTTTGGTTCGGTGGTTAGAGTGTCGGCCCACCGACTGAAGGGTCTGGGGTATGATTCTGGTCAAGGGCATGTACCTTGGTTGCAGGCTTGATGGGCACTTGCAGGAGGCAACCAATCGATGTGTCTCTCTCACATCAATATCTATGTCTCTCTCTCTCTCCTTCCCCCTTCTACTCTCTCTGAAGAGCAATGGAAAAAATATCCTCGAGTGAGGATTAAAAAAAAAAAGCAGCTGTATTCTATTTTTATTGAACAAAAAAATTGCTTCTTTTGGAAACAAACCACTTTACATCACAAGATATGTATTCTAGTGTATAAAGAGATATAAAAAGTTAATAAGGCATAGGTTACTTTTGTATTTGCTAAAGAATTCTATGTAACTGTACTCTATGCTAAACTTTCTTTTATATGTACATTTATTTATTAGTTGTGACTCCTGCTGCACACTGTGAGGAACTAATAATATATGATTAATACAATGGCATCAATGAATAAAATCATAGTGGCAAAACAAAATGAAATTACATTTATAACCTATGTTTTACCTAAAAGCCTTATTTTCCATCCATTTGTGAAACAACTACAACTCTATTTGAATGTTCAGTTTCTTTTCAAAACCTTAGAGCACAGAGGTATTACCCATAAACACAGCCCCCTTAAAATGCTGTCACTGGCACACACTGACTACATTCTAAAACAATTTTTAAGATGACAAAATGACACTCAAGCATTGTACAAACTCAAGGCCAAAGCTCTCAAAAAACAGCGATCACTGTTATAGCTGCATAAACTTACAGAAAAGCACTGTCTCTGACTTAGTTTCTGGGCTGCTGACTGCTTATCTATTTTTATGGGAGCAACTACATGGGGAAAAATTGAGCTCAAATTGAGTACTCAGTCCTACATGGTTAACACTATTAAAAAATATTTTTAAAGCAATGATCATATACATTAATAATAGGCTCACAACAATGTCATAAGAATTTGTAAATTTATTTATAAAGTACTAAGTATATTAAAAAACATTACCATGTTTTAAGCTTAAAATATGAATCAAATATCATGGTTTCTGATTTATAGTCAGGTATCAATAATATATTATAAAATAAGAATATTTAAGGATATTTTACTTTTAAAGACATTTGCCCTTTACATGTGAGACGTATTTGCCATAGCAAATAGATTTTAGAGTTATTAAATAAAGTCTTTTATGGTCACTCTAAATCAATTTCTAAAACATCTAGTATGCAATCATTTATTTAAGACTCATAATGGAAAATTAAGCATATGTTTTAAATCAAACATTTCCTAAAATATATATAAAGTATTGTTACCTCAACAAAGATAACATTATATATGTATTTTTACTTTAGACTGGTAAAAGAGTATTTTCCTCTACAGGTGGATAATATACATTAATTTTTATTATAAAGAAACATGATAATAAAATATGAACTAATTTTTATATAACTACTCGCCTAAATTTACAGCCATGGGCTTTATTTTAAAAATATATCAATTGTTTCTACATGTACTATGTAACTTTTTTCTGTACATTATAAATTGGTTGCCTGGTATACACATGAAATCGCTAAAAGAGCTCAAAGGTCTAGCCAAAAAGGATACAAGTCTTTTTTCCGTTTTCAAATTTACTGTACAAATACAACAGAGCATTTACGCTAAAACAAATACTTTTTAGATAAGAAAATTAGGCAAGCCTTTGCTTCTGTATTCTACTTCTTGACAGGATCTAAGCCAGTCTTAAAGTACATTTAAATGTCTGCCATACTACCACAAGAAATAAGTTCAGTTTTACAAAACAAAACAAAAAAGAAGAATCAAATACCATAAATTTAGCCAACAAATTTCATTATCATAGCAGATTGCACCCACACTTTGTTGGAATAAGAGATTCCCTTCAAATGTTCATCTAAATACTTTATACTTAAAAAACCTTCTTTTCTATCCAGTTGAGGTATGATTTGTTCCTAATACCTATATAACACCTAATACTAAATATGAAATATATAAAAATTTCATATTCAATATTTTCAAATAATTTAAGAAACCTATCATTACATTAAAAGTATGTATAAAGCATCAGTAAATATTCTGTCACGTTAATATAAAAGTTACAGGGGCGGTAACAAAACTATTCTGAAAACCATCTGGCTTGTTAAATATTAGCCAGTATATTACAGTTAAAGCCATTAAAGTCATAAAAAGTGCTGAGTAACTGGTAGTTATACTGAATAACTTGTAGTGAATCATTCACAACATATTTAAGTCAAATGAACCTGAAATACCAACCCATGTTAGATACTTGTATCCTGAACAATGTTTATAAAAATGTATCTCACCTAAAAAGCAAAAAAAGGGTATTTCCTCACAAGGTTAGTAGGCATATTAAAAACACTAAAAATAAGTTCCTTAGGGAGTTGGCAAAAAATTAAAATTAGAATCCTGGTCTCCTTTTTCTTTGGCTGAAACTACGGCCAATATGCCATATGATTGTAAACATTCCTAATTGGCTCAATGACAACTCACTTAGCTGTTATAGGTTTCACAATGCCTATTTCCTCAAATCATTCCATTTTTACTCAGGATTGACATCATAAGTATATAAAAGCAAGATTCTTCAGGACAAGCAAGATCTTTGTAAACAGCTCACCTGACACAGGAGAACTGTAATATTATCTCATTCTGCTTTCTGAAATTAAAAACTTAGTCAAGCTGGGCCTCTGAGACCAAATTTAGCCCGTCAGTACATCCAAGATGAATGAGTAGTAGTTAACACACCAGACAACAAAACAAGATTCTATTCCATTTACCCTTATTAAAGGCATTTAAACTTCATTTCTCACTATATACAGTATTTAAAAAACTAAATGTATTAAAACAAAGTATGAACTAAAACTAAAAGTATAGAAAACCAAATATTTTATACTTACTGAATAAGGAGGGGTAGGCAGTGAAATTTTAGAAATAAGCTTTAATATGTGCCCATTTCTTTTATGAATAAAATGAAAAATAGAAGTATTAATAATTACTGAGTTATTTTCATCCAAATGTTCACACAGAGGAAATGGATGTGGTAAAGGCACACGAGATTCAACCTCATAAATGTCTTCATCTTGTTCTTCCAACCATGAGCCACTGAGTTTGACAGTTGCCAAATAGGTCCTGTAAGAATCCATTCTAGCAGATGCAGCTGCCAATGTTCCTCATTCACTTTATCAGTTTTCCATTACATTAAAAATTCTTTTTAATTTTATCGAGACATACAATAGCAGTATGAAAATTTCTTTTTAGCATTATCCAATAAACATTATAAAATGAATTCATTAAAAACTGAAAAGAAAAACCCTATAAATCTAAAAAAAAATAGATCTTTCAGTCTTCAACAACAAAACAAAAAAGCAAACAAAAATAAAAGGAAGCAAACAACTTTTTAACTAGAATAATTAAATCCTTGAAGAATGGAAGAAACAAAATATAAATATCTAATTGGCTGAGTAATAAAACTGCTTCCAGTATCAAATACGTCTGTGGAAATAAATAACCCTTCCAAGTCGAACCTGGCAGGGAAGGTCAAGTTTTAAATCTCCATAGCAGCGTCTTGAGAAATGTAGTTGCAACATTATCTCCCCTGTTCTTGTTGCTTCACTCAATTCAAAAGTAAAACCTCTTCTGAACTGAGCTATTCAAATAGCCTCTCACACTGAGCCAAAGGATTCTAGTCAGTGTCCCCTGAGGAAAAGGTCAGAACAGAGGGTGTGGTTTAATGTCTTTACCTATAGGTACCCTGGCAGGTGGAATGTGAATTAATACGCCCACAAAAAAGCCTGCCTAACAGGATCCAAGTTCCACGTAAGAGCTTTGAAAAGGGTATTTAGATAAGTTTCTAATGCTTCCGAGGTAAGCTAGTGTTTTTCCATCCCATTAAAATGTTTGTTTTAATTAAAAAATGTGAAAACACATTACCAATTAGTTCTGCAACTATATGAAATAATCATAATTATTTCTGGAAAACTAAGTACTTCTTTTTGATATTTTCTTAGAAATAATACTCATTCTTTTAAGCAGTTACTAGAATATAGGGTTGGGTAAAAGTAGGTTTACAGCTGTGAGTACACAAAACAGTTTATTCTTGTATTACTATTAATTGTATGATTTTCCATATAAGCAACAATAAACCTATTTTTGCCCCACTCCTGTACAGACAGTCCAGTTATAACCTATTCCTACAATGAACTGTTTTATAGAGTGAATGTTAACAAAAAAACACACAACACACCTCTTTTGAAAAGCTACACTGCATATAGTAGTTGGTGATTATATGACTTAAGGTATACTATAAACTCTAACTACAACTTAAAAGCACAAGTTGTGTTTAATAGCCTTCTTGTAGCTGCAGAAACCTGGGCAATAGTGAATAAGCCAGCCACTCAAAGTTTTAAAAGATGAACAACTTACTTATTAATATTAAAAGATCCTCAAAAGTGAAAGTTGCTCTAAATAAATGAAAAAGCTTTCGTTGTGGTGCGTTTTCTCTATCTAGTAACTAAATATCCTAAACCCACAAAACTTTTATCTCTAATGGAAAAACCCACACTAAAGCAAGGAGTTGTTATTAACAAAAATCTACTTTATAGCCACTTTCACTACACAAAATTTTTGGAGGAGCGAATACTCAAGGCTAATAATTAGGGCAGAAAATTTGAGATTTTCTACAGAAAGCCCAGCATCTACAGGGAGATGGTTTGTGGTGAGGAAGGGGTAGCTGTTTCTTATAATTCTGGATTAGGGATTGAAAAATTTCTGTTTAAAGTTTCTTATGTGAGCCCTCCAGTTAGCCTGTGAATATGTCTGAACATCTGTACAAGATGGAGGCCTAATCCTACCACTGCTGCAGCTAAATTTTACATTGCTGGGACTTCAGCAGATACAAACCCATCAGTATTCTAGCCGCTCAGCTTTATGAACTGGTGGGACCCATGCTTAGCATGTCAAATAACTCTCAAAATACTCTCTCGGCTCCCTCTGGAAATTACAGTTTATTTGGATACTCTGGTGTCCAATTTCTCTTATTTGAAGCAAAAACAAAACCCTGAAAGTAAGAAGTACCCCTTTATAAATAGAAACATTTAGGTCAAGGTAAGAACTAACTACAAAGAAAAGAGAGAAAACACTAGGGAGGAAAACAAGACTCAAGAAAAGAGATTAAGATGATTTAGAATGGGGCGAACAGCCCTTGTAACAACAGTATGTTAACTGATGGCATATTATTTTAATTCACGTTCAGAAAGGTAATCCTGAATTAAAATAATTCAAATTATAGTCCCCCTCCCCAATTTTGGAAGCATGTAAAACTTGTTTCAATACATGTAAAAACAAACACACATACATGTAAGTGGTATCCCTTTGTAACTAAGAATGAAGTCAAGGTTAAGAAAATAACCACCAAAAAATACAGTAAAATTAGAGGAGGGAAGACTCAAAACAGCAGTTAGGATGGTTGAGGGCAGGGGCAAAGAGCTCTCCTAACAATAGGATATTAATTGACAGTATCCTACATTAACCAACATTCAGAAAGATTACTCTGAATTAGAACAATTCAAGGTGTGTATATATATATATATATATATATATATATACATATATATATGTGTATATATATATAATTTTAGAAAGTACATAAAACTTTTTGAAATAAAAAGTTAAAATGAAATGACTTCCATATTTAGGACACCCTTTTAATTATCCAGATTAGCTCATTTTCCCCAGGTTTCAGATAATCAAGATTTTAACATATATTTGAAGGCTTAATTTGAGGTATAGAATTATGTTTCCCAAACTAAACAGTTTTATTTGTACAATGTCAAGCTATTTAACCTTTTTTCCATAACTATTTCTATCAAATTGTAAAAGACTTCTGTTGCTCTCCTTTGGACTTTTATTTACTTATTACTCTAATGAGAGTGAACCCTGGATACAATACTCCAAACAATGTGTATAATAAGCACACTGGGGCAACGCTAATGGCAAACTGTTTCAATACAAAAATGAAAAAACAAAATCCTAACTTATACTACTGCTTCATCCTCAGGAAAAGTCTCTTTTTTTGAGAAAATATAGACACATGTAGCTTAGGACCCATTATTCTTAAAAATGATAATTAATAAACTCATGAGAGTTGCCTACAATGAAAATCACTCTGTGGGAATAAATTCTTTATTCATTAATTTCTTCCAAGGCCTTAGTAATATCTTGGTAAATAATCTCCTGTGGCTCTAAATAGTATCTCTGGATTCTGAAAACTTTTAATTGCTGAAGGACTATTCCTACAGAACAGACTGATTTCTATTTCCACCTGACCCAAGAATCTAGACTCTAAAACCACACTCTCAAAGAAAACTTTCTGCAGAACCACAGAAGACTACTGAATAAAGAGCATGTTAAAGAGATTTACCTTAAGGGTTGTCTCTAAGCATTTTTCCTCATATTGTAATAAAAGCTATCCCAAACAGTAGGAAACCACAATAGGCTGAATATAAGCCCAATTTTATAGTAGCCTGGCTGGGCAAAAGAGAAGTAAAGTCCATCATAATAAATGTACTATTATACAGATTTGGACATACCACTGGGCATATCACTTGTCAAGTCAAAAACATAACATAAAATACTATTATAATAGATATTATGAAATCAGCCTATAAGGCAGATGCCCTGATAGTAAAGAAAATGCTTACTAGTTTATTACTTTATTATTTTTTTAAAAATAAGTTTTTATAGATTTTTTTTTTGAGAGGAAGGGAGAGAGAGAGAAACATCGATGTGACAGAAACATCAATCGGTTGTCTCACTCATGTGCCCCAAACCGGGGATAAAACCCGCAACCTGGGGAGGGGCCCTGACCAGGAATCGAACCCAGGACATTTTGGTACAGAGCTAATGCTCCAACCAGTTAGCCACACTGGCCAGGGCTCAGTTCAACATTTAAAATAAACATATAAATTTTCTTCATTTTAATAGCAAATAATTTTTAAAATTCTGCACAGAGTAACTTAAGAGACAATTATCATACATGGTATAAAAATTTTATAGACAGAGAAAATGGCAATTTAAGTTATAAATATCTTGCTTTAAAATTTTCTATAAAAATATTACTTTAATGTAGAAACTGTCCCACACTCTAATTTCCTAACAAGAGAGTCTTAAGTGAAATAATCTATTCATATTTGTGAAAGGATGTTAAAACCATGTGAAGAAATTGTAGGTTTGATTTGTTATCATGTTGTAATAGTAATGTTATAGTTTGTTTTCGGGATAACTTACACTATTCCTTCAAATAAATTACACATATTTTACTAGAATATTTCATATAAGGATGAAGTTAAAATCTCTTTTGGTATATAAAAAAAAAAAAGTAATACCAAAGAGTCTAGAAAATCTGAAAATTAAAACAACATTCAGTTTTAGAACCAGAAGAATCCATCAGCACATAACATTTTACCACCTGAAAAGACAACTACTGATACCAATGATTGCTGTCACAAAGACAACCAATTATTATTATTATTTTTAAAGTTTTTTTTTCCTTATAGGGAGAGAAAAAGAGAGAGGGAGAGAGAAACACAGATGTGAGAGAGAAACACTGATCAGTTGCCTTCTGCACACACCCCAATCTGAAAATGCTCAGCCAACTGAATGACGCTGGCCAGGGCGAGACAACCAATTATTAAGGGGGAGCCTAACTAAATTTCTGTGGAACTGTAGAGAGAAAACATTTAGTTGTTCCCTGGCTTAAAAGAAAAACTACTTCAAATTCAGTCCAAATCAGCAATATAAGGAGACTGATTACCTGACTACTGGTTTCACTTATGGCTTCTAGTAGTTTTTCAACTGCTGCTTGCAGTCGAGAGCTAATATTCAGCAGAAGTTCTTCATTTTCAGGATCAATTTCAGTTCCAGCAAAACCACTCCTCATGAGCCTCTGCGACAACTCTGTTCCTTCCTCAGTTACTTTTGACCACATGCTACTGTCATTTCTTGGCATATCACTTCCAGAATAAGATGGTATAGACTCATCTGTAACCAGAATAACAGTATTTTAAAGGCATAAATCAATAATAATTAATAACTGTAGTTAAAAAAAAAAGGTTACAAAATAACAGTTCATATCATTGAAGCTACAAAAGTCTTTTAACAACAATGCGACAAAATAAAACAGACAAATACAGAATATATTATTATTTGATAAGCAAGTAGGTAAAAATGAAAAGGATAATGCTATGCCAATAGGGCTTTGCAGAAATCAGTATTTGGATTATCACTTCTTTCTTTGATAAAAACTTTAAAACAACCTTCACTAGGTATTTACTAAGTGCCTACCATGCAGGGTTTACTAAAGTATTAAGATACATAAGTGACAAGAGCCGGATCCAGTTTCAGGGAGTTTACATACAGTATAATAAGAAAATAAACACATAAACACCCAAATGAAAGGAAAAACATCATGCAATGGGATGTTCCAGACGGATGGAAGGACAGAAGTGCTTGATTTTGTCTGGAGTAGACCCTCTGATTTCTGAGCACCACACTGGGCAGCATCACCTACTCCGGCGGGGCAGTAAAAGGGACTAAGGTAATTTTGCAGCTTGCTACTTTGATAAGCGATAAACTGGGGAGAAATCAGACTAATGAGCAGTTCCAATTTAGCTATGGACTTACGTATATACACTATTCTTATTTCTCATATAAAGAAAATTGAGTTTACTTGGGCAGAAGATAAGCTTTGGAAGTGTTTAAACTGAAATAAAAGCACAAGTTATTCATCACTGCCAGGGAATACACTTTCTGTGGCAACAATGCTACAACTCAACAATGAAATTTCCTGAAGATAAATTACCTATTCTTTTATCACAGGTAATACATATTTCTTATCATTAACTGTACAAAGTTAAAAAATTAAAAGCATGGGAAACTTTAAATTTCAAAGTATGTGGAATAAACAAAAGTCATGTTAATGTAGCTTGTGCCACACTGAGTTATCTTAAACTCGTGTACTAACAATATCAGATGCAGTTTCAGATCTGAATTCAGCACAATTCAGTATTCATTAAGCACCTCGTCTGTATAAGTCACTGGCTAAAAAGTGCAGAACTGCATTCTAGAAAACGATTTTAAGTGTTTGCTATTACACAGCTTTATCTAATTCTTGGAGTAACAGTTAATATAATTTTGACTTTGTATTTTTATTCTCAAAGTTAAAAAAGAGACAACAACTAGACTGGTATTTACTTATGCTATTCCAAATATTCAAAATGGAATGTCTTAATAGGGATATTTTATATATATTCATAAGCTCAAATGATCCTGTCATTCAAAATTAATTTAGATAAAGTACATTACAACATATACTATAAAGTTACTAAATCAAAGTACTCTTGAAAATAAATGATATTTTTGAAGAAGCTATGGAAGCAAGAAATACTAATGGTTTACAATAGGTGTTTAAAAATACAAAAAATATTTATGTTGTATAGCTACTTTACCTGAGGAATTAAATGCATTCTAGTGACTTTTCTTACTAATGGATACAGAGAATGGTACAAATCTGAGGAAAGAGAATAATCTGATATATGGATAGTCAAGGCTTTATGGGGTGAGAGTACGTGGAGAAGTGAGGATGAGGTAAGGGAAACAGCTGAAAGAGGGTAGCTGAAGAGTAAGCTGGATGTAAGTTGTGAATGATCTTAAATTTCATAAGAAACTGGGTTCTTGCTATTCATAATGGGGAGGTAAATATTTTTTTTGAGCAGGAAGATAATATCCAACCTGGGAATCAGGAAGCAAACTGTAGCAATGCAAAGACGGGTTGGGAAGAAGAGGTTGATTAGAGGCTATTTCAATCACCCAGACGAGAAGTGTTGAAGACATGAAATAAGATGTAGGTAGTGGGGTGGGGACCAGGGAGAGCAGGACAAAGGAAGGAAAATAGGGGACAGCTGTAATTCTGTCAACAATAAAAATAAATTTAAAAAAAGATGAAGACTGGGCACAGGTTGAAGAAGACAATGTGTAAGAAAGGGAGGAAGAAAGAAGTAAAAGATGACTCTGGGTTTCCAGCTCACATGATTCTTGGATGACAGAAGAGTCAGGAGAAAGTATACAGTGAAAGCACAAAAAATAATTAGTCTGAAGTGTTAATGGGCTATGTAGAGGAGAAGTCAACTTTTGGAAATTTGGGTCTATAGAGATTTGGGAGTCATTTGTAGAAAGGTGAGAGTCAAAATCTTGGAAATGGGTATGTCTGTTTTCGAAGCAGTATTTACTGAAAGGCGGACAACTAAAGCTGCGGCCTCTGTATGTCATAAGCTGACCAAAGAACCTGTATGGAAAAATCAGAGAGAGATAGGAAAGAGATTCCAGGAGACAAGAGTGCTTCAAAAAGGTAGAGATTTCAATGTTACTTGTCCAGAAAGTCAAATAGGACAAGGACTGAGAAGATGCTACTGGATTTGACCTCCTTTGAGACCGCAGCTTTGGTACCGCAGAAACAGAAAACAATGCTGCGGGAGGGAAGAGCCAGTCTACTCTCCTGTCAAGTCTGTGGAGGTTTACCTTGAGAGGGAAAAGCAAAGTTTAGGAAAACCCATGAGCACCTTTTCTTTTTTAAGGGGGTGGTGTACAGAGGAAAAAAAATCGGTGAGAAAAAGACTGAAGATACTGTGTGTTACAAGGAGCAAATCTCAAGCACAAAATACAGAGTATATATAAAACAAAATTGCTTATAAAAGGCCACAGAATGTCAATTTTCAAAAATGTCAAATAAACAAAGTAGATACTAAAGTACCTAGAAAAAATAAAGATGTCAACTATCTTAATGTATTTTATTAATAACATTTGAAGGTATAAATAAAAAATAATAATATGAATATGTTCCAAAGAAGAAATAAAACTTTTTGTTTATTCCCATGAAATAAACAAGTGAGAAAGACATCATACTTATACTTTATTTCTAATAATTAGTTTTGGGGGGAAATCAGAGAATAATATACATCCAATTTCATAACATGCCAATAGAAATCTCAGAATGGTCAGTTTGGTGTATAGATTCATGATTTCAGATTGGTGAACCACTCATCTGTGTCTTAAAAATAGCAGATAATGGTTATTCAGAAGTCCCTTAGTTATTTACTCTATGGATTATACAATGTTCATTCCATACAGATAATAAGATCCTCAGGATAAAGCAGGACGGGCGATAGAGCATTCCTCTGCCCCAATGGCCTTCAGAAGATCTCTACAGCTCCAACTAGAAACCACTGACACTAGTGGGACTCTCAAACCTGACAGATGGAAAAACTCAACTGGAGCCCCGAGACTAAGAGATTTGCTCTAGGTCAGTGAGCTGGAACAAAAATCAAGGGCCTTCTAATTAAGAATCCAGCATCCTTTCTATAACATCACACTGCTTCAAAAGGAAGTGGCAGCAAATGAGATTTAGTCCTTGGCTCCCTAAGGGAGAGTATGCATTCTACCGGTGAACCCCCGTCAGGGTGTAAGCCTCAAAGAAATTTTCTTTCAACACTAGTCTAATATTCACTCAAGTTCAAGTGATTTCACATGGGCTCAAAATGTCCCTTCAATTTCATAAACTATGAGGAAGCAAACATTAATGAATCAATTATTTGTTTTTTTAGAGTTAACAAGTCCATACATGTTAAAAATCTAAACAAGTTCAGACATGAAGGCTGAAAATAGATCACAAGTGCTACCTACAACACAGTCATATATAAAAACAGAAAAGCAGAAGTTGCCTCATAATCAGATTAAGAATGAACTTTTTCTGTTATATTAAATAAGACAAAAGAAATATTTCAAAAGTTCATTTTAGTTTTTTAATAAATAATGCACCCATTAAAAATATGAAGGAATGTCAGAAATAATTCTTACATGTGAAACTGTGTCAATATTATAAAGCCAATATTTTCTTCAAAGTTTATGAGAAAATTCAAGGTGCTAAATTACAAATTTTATTAATTCAATACTTCCTTTGAGGCAGGTCAGTAAGAAGCTAATAAAATTCCTTGGCAAGTGGAATGGGGAAACTGAGACAGATAGCTGAACAAACTGGATGAACAATTTAAAGCCATATAATAAATCACAAGGTCTTATCTTACACATTCTAGACTGTGCTAGGGCAGCCCTGCTTCAGTCCTTCTGTGGTGACATTCTTTGAAGGTGAAACTGACCAGAGGATGAGCATGACCCCTCTATATGCTCATTTTGATGCATCAGCATATTAAAGGAAACACCTGGAAGGCTGATGAATATTCTATTGAGATCCTCTCCTAAGACCTCCCTTAAAATTCCCACCTTTAGAAAACAGATAAAAATCCTTAAAGAAAAAGGACCCAGCATGTTATCTCTGCTATAATATTGCATACACTATATTTCCTAACTGCGGATTTAATTTTTCCTCTTATATCTTAATATTATTTTTTCAGAATCAGTTAACAGTTAATTAAATTTTTAAAAGGCTTAATCAAGTGCACATAAAGTGGTTTTAAGTAGAGTATCAAGTAATATGAGTTTATCTTGCCTTGAATTGGGATTTCAGTGCCTACTTCACTAGACTGTGAATTACTATAAAGCAGAGACCATAGAGAAATTGCTTAATAAATGTTTGTAGAATTGAACTGATAAGACCACTTATAACTGAAAAACTACTGTATTATTGGATATCTTAAAATAGGACACAAACATATTTAATCTATAATGGGGGATTTAGATGTAACCATGCAAGAAAATAGATCAGGTGTCCTTGCAGGTCTGCTTTCTCATAGAAAATGAACATAAACATAATCCTTTGTGCTTGCATTAAATTACCAATTTATTTCTTCTTATAACTATGAGAACACTGCTCTGGAAGTGAATTCGCTGTCTTTTAATATATATTGTTTGCTGAGCACTTCAGCAACCACTTTGATAAAGTTCTAAAAAGAACTGCTAACAAAAACGGCATAAAATATTTTTGTACTTTATAGAACTTTCCTCAGAGTATCTTTTGAGTATGGTTTAGCTTAGGTCTTAATCCGCCCCCCTCCTCCGCCCTCATGGTTAAGTAAAACTAGTTTATGAAATAACTTTCTAAACTGGCACAAGAACTTTCTAAAACCGCATAATTTGATAAACACTCTTACAATGAAACCAAGAAAATATTACCTAATTCTTTTATATACATCAAGATTCATTTGCAGAAATAAAATAGCCCTTGATTGAGAGAGTAACTAAGAGTTAAAATTAGTTTGAAAAATACTTCTAACAAAGTTTGAGAAGAATGAATTTGAAAGAAGTTTTAAAATACAGTATTATTTAAGGTCTTATTTTACTAAAAGCAGTTTTAAAAATTATCTTTGACCTCAACTGAGATGTTTTAAATTAATTTTACTTAAAGTTCCAAATCAAGTTTTTTCCTGCACTTAGAAACATGCAACTGGCCAACTTGTAATTAGGCAAACCTTCTGTAAGTGACATGGATAATTTTTCTCATTTCTCAACATGAAACTTTAACAGAATGCTCTCAAAAACTGCATAAACTGGCATTTTTAGAATGTCAGCCTGCAACAGGGAAGAAGTGCTTAGGTGTGGAATGATAGTGACATGTGGGTTTGATCTGATACAAGAGCCAGACTCTATTTTTCTCCATCTTTCAAAAACGTTCTCCCCTTTTGATGTCCTGATTCCCTCTACAGTAAGAAACAAGGAATTAAAAAAACAGGAGACACTGGAGGTCAGCAAAAAGAAAGTAAGAAACTCAAAGAGCCCAGCCCACATAGCTGAAAAGAGTTAGGAAGGCAGCTATGTCATGTCAGGACCTAATTTCTGGATCTACACATGTTCTGCCATATTTCGCACCACTTTTCCAAAAGGAAGAAATGATGGAGGATAGTCCAAGGAGAAATTCAAACCTTAGATTTCTTATAAAGACGTTCTTCTAATCATCTCAACAGATATGTGAAACTGTTTGATTCTTAAAAGCTCTTTATTTCTAATCTTTCCTTCATTTATTGGGTGGTTGCAAGATACTGCCTATATCTCACAGTTCCTGGTGTATATAATGACAACTCCAAGACACCCACTTGCAAATGCTACACAATTATGGTGTTTTGAGAAGAGTGGCTCTAATGCATTTGTGTTTGGAGGTCTTTTTGTTGGAAAATACTTTAATATTTTCTATATTTTCAATACATAGCAAAGTGCCTTGAACTCCAATATTTATTGATGATGATGAAAGTTTCAAGAGAATATAAAAGTAGTACCTCCTGTGTGTTTCTCATGGACACATGACTTTATAGGTGCCTCTGCTTCTGACCTCCAAATCAGGCTGGCAGATGACTGGCCTTTACTACTAGATCTATCTAGAATACCAAGGACATGACGACCAATTGTCTCTTCAACGGCTGCTGTTGTCTTTACCACTTCTAAGAGGATCTTGAGAAGTCTGTTATTAGCTTTCTGAAGTGCATACCTGTAGAGATAAAGAAACATTTATTAAAATGTTAAATCTTTTTAAAAGCAAACACTTTGCTCATGTCCCCCGCAAAAAAGCACTACAAAATATTTGACTTGAAAAATAAAGTATCATATGATCCTCTCTATTAAAAGATTATGCAACAGTACCTACAATGAAGTGCTTTTTGTTTTGTTTTTTATTTTATAAATTTAAAAGTTTCCAGATTTAAAAAAAAATTGAGATGCAAAAGTTCAGTTTTAAAAAGTGTGGTAGTACCCAACTCGAGCATATGTAAGTTATTGAACTGGTAGTACCATTCATGGTTATTCATGTATGTTTAACATTTATTTGTGTCAAAGAATATATTTTAAAATATAATCTAAAATTCTACCAGAATTCCTGAATTGATTTGTTTGTTGTGTTCGACATGCCTCACCAGAAAAATTTAAATAAATAAATAAAATAAAAATTCCATCAGAAAAAAAATGTGTACTTGTACAACTTACTGGTGATGATCTAGATGGTTAAAGTACAAAACTGGCAGAGGCCTATTTTTAAAAAGGTGCAATTTCACTATCTGTTAATACCAGAGGGAATATCATAGGCCATTATATTTACTCCAGAGACAGAAATTTCTCAAATTACATATACCATCCTCATTTCAACCAGTAGAAGGAATCTATTTTCAATCAAATGAAATTAAGGTGTATTACTCTTTTTTAAAATTCTTATTAAAAAAAAAAATTAGAAAATACTGCTAACCATCCACTAAAATATCTCAGCACTCAGCGATAATCACTATTAACATTTTAATGCCTATCCTTCTAAGACTTTTTTTCTGTCTCTCTCTCATATATACATATATATTAATGGAATTATACCGGACAAACTATTTTTTGTAAACTTTCTGTTTTGCTTAACACAAACATCTTTCCATGCCAAAAAATATAATTCCATAAATGGTGATTCAGAAGATGATCTGATTAATCTTCTAAATAAACAATTCTCATCATAACACCTTAATTCAACAAAGGTATTACAGTGGCAAACTTTATGTTTAATACAGGTAGACAAAATAAAAGGCTTTCATGGTAGAGGTCCTCTCCCTTAAGACAGCTTTCTCTCTGTTTCACACTGTGAAAGATCACCAACAATCAGGCTAAAGGATATCTGTTTTCACAGGCACATGACATGCCTATTTTTAAGACAAGGTAATAAATGCAGATTTTTTTTCCTTCAGTATTTGTCAAGTGAACAGGCAGTTCTATTTTTGAACCTAGATCAAGTTCTCTGCTTACATAAGCAAGGATATTAAAAATAAAGCTCTAAATAATTTAGTCAGTAGAGTAAGTCAAGGGTTTTCTTTCTTTAACTTCTCCTGAAATTTTGTTCAAACCCCAAACATCCCAGGACTAGAATATTTTAAAAACATTTCTATATAAGAGAAATAATTAAAACTAATATGATGGTAAAAAGAAATAAATATGAATACTAATATATCAGCACTCACTACAAAATTTCCTAATTAAACAATGCATAATTTAAAATATATGAGATAAAAAATAATTTATCTCAATTACAAAATAAATAATTATTTTATAATTATAAAATAAACATTTTGTTTATTTTATATTGCCAAGGTAGCTCTAATTTTCATACACTGTCTTTCTTGTTTGAGTTCCATACTGACTGTGTTCCATACTGATGATCCAATGGGGAAGCCAAAACCTTAGGGGCCAAATTCCTCCATGCAAGCTGAGGAAGGAGGTTAGGAGGTCACAGAGGGTTGACAATCACAGAAATTGGAAAAGGAGGAAATTAAGTTAGTAGATATTAGTTTTAATTTAAAATGAAAGAAACTTTTCATTTGAACAAAACAAATTTTTAAATATTGTGCTTAAAGTCCTTAATATTAATGTGGGATAACTATTCTCATTTATATATTACATTTTTATACTAACATCTACAGAATTAAAGAAAGGGATCATTAATTTGTTCCTCTGTAACACTGAGATATGGATTAAAAGTTCTCATGTTACAGAGTAAATGCATGAAAGCTACATGTGGACTATCACACTTAATTTTTTTTCTCACCACAAACCAACCAGCGGGTAGCTTATATTGAATGCATGTCCATCCAGTGAAGGAATAAATCCAAAAGGACAATTTTGTTTTTCAGTATAAAAATGCCTTATGAGCAAAATAAAATTAATCCAGAAAGGTTCAAGCACCAAATAATTCCTTAATATTTACTGAATTAAATATTTGATCAGTATCTGTTAAAAATTATATACCAGATTTTTAAATACCTGTTTGTCCATTTAAATGACCAAAAATTGTTACTCTTTACATACAAAATATAATGTACCAATAAAAGAAATATACAAGATAAAAATAAGGACAAATAAAGTTTATAACACTGAAACAACTATTTTAATTCATTCTGTGTTGAAAAAAATACATACTCTGTATACCTTTCACTGGACAGAACATCAGGAGGCACATCTTCAAGTTTTCTGTCCAATTCCTTTTCTTTAATGGTCTGTTCCTCGACTTCCCCTTGGTTTTCATTTTCATCCTGTGTAAATATGTGTAAAGGTAGAGAAGACAAGACAGAAAGAAAACCTGTCATCTTGGAAATAGCATGTCGTCCCTTTATATTGTTACAAAGTGAAACAGAAACCTTTACATGCAGAATACTGTATAAAATAATATTTAACTATATTTTATCAAGAGATTAGCATTATCAAAAAAAAGATAAAAGACTCTAGATTAAAGATGAAAAAATTTTAATGGGTTCAGGCTAATACATGCTATGGTGCGATAATAAAGTTTGTTAGTTTGCTCCATAGTGACACAAACAGTTGCTACTTAGCAATGTCAGATTCAAATTACCGGAATGTAAGGCATCCTGACTCCACCTACCTTACATGTAAGCAATTACAAATATTTTAAGTTCAATGCCTTAAAAAACACATTTCACACCAACAACAAAGACAAACAATTCCTACTGCATTGTTGATCCATTGCTCCTAGGTGGGTCAAGGTCCATACTACCTGTGTTTGCGTACTGCTGTTGCGCAGCTCACAACACAGCTTCTCTCTTCCAGCTAGAGACAGCTGCTTTAGTGCTTCCAGCTCCTCTAAAAGCACCCTCTCTCTCTCTGAAACCAGGTTTTCATTATCTATTGAGGATCTCTAAATAAGAAAAAAGGTCATGAGAGAATATTGTTTGCGATAGAAGATAAAGGCAGAAATATTAAGCAGATTTGTTTTAACCCCTTGGGACCAACACACCCTAGTTCTACCAATGATTCATATCCCATGATAAGGGGTTAAAAGCATATATAAAGTTCAATGCAAAATTTGGAAAAAAACAAAAAAACAACAACAAACAAAAGCTAATTAAACCTAAAAATTTAGGAATTTGTGCAACTCAAGTAATATTATTTTAAATGCCAATTTTGCATTGAAAATTCAGAGGTTTAAATTTACAAAATGCAATGAAGAAAAGCAAAATTAATTTTTCCAAATGATTTGTCAACTCCCAATTTCCTATTATTTTGTATCTGAAAGAACATATTTCAAGAGTTCTCTATTTCTTATTTCTCCTCTTAAGTTTCCAAAACTGAGTAAATGTTTTAATAAGAACTTTTATATAAATATTTCTTGCTTTTCTGCAATGATTTTGTGAGCATATTATATAAAGCAATTGTAAGAATCCAGATCCCAAATACCAGGGAGTACGTAAATTTAGCCAAGAAAGGGATAGGAACATTATGTAAATTTGCGTTTCTTAAATCGAGAAGAGATGTTTCCCTGGACAAAGATCCAGAAACATACTACTTCAGATTTCCATTCATGATTTAAAAGATAGATTAAGGACAGGTTGGAGATGCTAACTGGTGGACTCACATAAAACTATAAATAAATGTGGTAAAACTGAGTATTAACTGCACCTCAGCACAAAAATTTTCAAAAACCGCCTAAGTGTTTTGCCATGTATGGTCAAATAAAAAAACAAAAACCTTGCAGCCCCTTTTCCAGTGCCTGCAAAGGAAGATAAATAAAATGGCAGGGGCAGCCCTGGTCAGTGTGCTCAGTGGCTGGAGCGTCTGCCCACAGACTGAAGGGTCTCAGGTTCAGTTCCAGTCAAGGGCACATACCTCTGCTGCAGGCTCGATCCCGAGCAGGGCATGTGCGGGAGGCAACTAACTGATCGATGTCTCTCTCACATCAACATCTCTCTCTTTCTCTCCCTTCCACTCTCTGAAAAGCAATAGAAAAAATATCCTTGGGTGAGGATTAAAAAAAAAAGGCAGGGACACATGCTCTCTGACGAGTCAGGTTTCCCTAACAAGACCTAAGGCTGCTGTGCTGATGGAGTCTATTTCTGATGGTGAGTATTTGTATTTATTCACATTTTTGGCAATGATTTTGACTTTTTAAAAAAAAGGTTACATAAAGAATACTATTATTTTAATTGGGGGAAAAGGAACTCTAAGGCCCATACCTGGTCTAATTGTCTATTCAGTCTCTTAATCTCTTCTTGTAGCTGCTCCTGGTCTTCTCGCTGTCTCTCCATTTGGCGCATGTGTGCCTGCCTTAGCAGTTCTGTTGCCTGCTGATGTTCTTGGTATTGTCGTACAAGTTCCTGCCTCATATCTTCCAACTGTTCTTCATTTAGCATTAGCTGTCTCGAAGCATCCATGCTCGATACCAAAATCCCATCATGGACCTATAAGTCAAAAAAAATTCAACCATAATACATTTTTGTAGAAAACTGTCAGAATCAATATTTTAAATAAATAAATATGAAAGCAATTAACTCTACAAAGCATCTGATTTTTAATATAACTATTATAAATAATTTTTTAAAAAGGTATTTGTCTTAGTCATAATTCTTAATCAATGTGAAGTTAGTTTATCACTTATTCTCCAAAAGCAAAATAGCTCTTTATTGGTTATTTTAGATTTAATCTAATTCTAACAGAGAATAAAGAAGCTAAAACTCCATTTTTCCTCTTGAAATTTTTATAATGAGGAAATAATACTTATATTTTAAAATTAAATTTATAAAACATGAGAATTTTTACCTATTTAATTTATATTATGCAGTGGTAATCACAGTACTACAGAGAACTGCTTGATAAGAAACAATTGCCAATAAACTTTATTTGGAAATAAATTTTATATTCCACTTTCTCATACTCATAAGAAGTAAACTCCTGGGGGTGGGGAGATGCAGGGTGGAGGGGATCAATGGGGGGAAAGAGGGGGACATGTGTAATACTTTCAACAATAAAGATAAATTTAAAAAAAAAAAGCAAGCTCCTTAATGGATTTCTACACGTATTTCAATTCCTGAAGAGCTACTACTTAAATGGATCATTCTGATTTATTCTGCCTTGAATAGCTGCTGGTAAATTAAAGAGGTTTTCATGACCACCTCATAGGTTTTTGCACTATATAGAGTTGACAATTTTATTTAAATATGCCACTAACCAGACATAATCTATCCTAAAAAGCAATCAAAGATCTGAATTTAGATAATTTAAAAAGAGGTAGAAATTATTTTGTTAATGGCACAGTTGAGATATAGACACAGAATTGATTCTCCATTAATGAATAAGTAAAGAAAAAGAATTAGTATATACAGACTAGAATGCTTTAAACTGTTAAGTAGGTTACTATTTTCTTGTGATAGTATTATATTACATTAAGTAAACATTTCATTCATACATATGGTTAAATTGTAGTATATTTAATCTTGAACTGACCAAAACAAAATTAATGTAGGTATAACAAGATTTTACGATGCACAATGTGTTAAGACAAATAAGAATATTATGAACCAGATTTGTTTTAATAATATTAAGTCACTTATTCATATACCTTACAAGGTATAAAACACATTCATAATGTGAATTGTAAGACTGGATTTCATACTTTCCTTTTCTACTAAGCGACATCACTGCTAATATTTGTATATTGAAGGAAGTCACAATTTTATATGCTTTTATATTCAAGGAGGCATACTTACTGAGTCTCTAGCTATAAACGTTTTATCTTTGGAGAATAGTTCTTCTGAAATAGTCAGTTCATGGTCCTTTGATTCCATTATACCATCAACATTATCACTGTTTGATAACAGAATTTCCTTTCCATCTTCTAACTCCTTACTAAGTGGTTTAAATTCTTCTTTACATTCCATGTCCATTGTCTCTAAAGTCTGAAAACCAACCTGACCCTGTGGTAATTTCGTTTCATTTAAATAATGTTGATGTTCTTGTTGACAGAGCGCATGTGCTTCTTTCAACAATGTAGCATCTTCTTTTTCTTCAGATATTCTACATAGTTCAGTTTGTTGAGCAAATGCTACACTCATTGACACAATGACCTAAAGAATAAAGTAAACAAAAATGGGTTAGATTTATAAAAATGCTCACATCTCTGGGTACACATTCATCCAGTTTTTCTTGGGAAGCCAGCAGAGAACAGCAAAGGGACCTGGTGTTAGAGCCACAGGGCTTCATCCAGCTCTTGTACTTATCTCATTCCCCATGGAACTTTGAACATCTGACCTTCAGTTTCTTCACTGTAAGATGAAGACAATGCCTACTTTGCTAGATTGTTGGGAGAAGTGCTTAAAATAAAATAGGTGCTATGGCAGCACATTCTACAAACCAGGAGACTTAGAAGAAAATCAGCATATGCACAGCCTGTGTTGGAGATGGGCACAGCTCCAGTTTCTGTTGTAGGAACTTGCCAATTCTGTTTCCCTTGGACTCCAAGAGCTGCCATTTTTATTAAGCTTCTTTATTTTTATTATGATGTCATCAACATACTCCCCTGATTTTCCCTCGTTAATGACTTAACCCCCTTTCTATGTCTCAGTATATCGTATTTATAATTTCTTTCAGTTGTCCGTAAGAAGGCTCCATCTGTAACCTCTGCCCTGTTCCCAGAGCCATCTCAGGACTCAGCAGTTTCCAGTGTCCCTGGCCCTGCTCAGGGCTGTGTTTGTACCAGTTCCCTAAGCAGTGAGGACCATGTTCCACTCCTCATAGACTGGGCCTTTCCAGAGTCAGTCATAGTGCTGGACTGAGAATAAGGACAGATCTGGCCCCAGAAGGTATTAGCTGGGAATGTTTAGTTTGCTAACATCCAAAGTTGGTCTTCCCTCCGTCTTTTATGGGAACAAATTCATGTTTGTGCCCCAATGAAGAGAACTGTTTTTCCTGCTAGCTACGGACATGTGTAGCCCTGCTGTGGACCCCTCCCAACCCAGGGGGTGCCTTCGCTGCCCTGTGTCCACAGGTTTCATTCCAGATGTCCACCTGCATTCTTCCATCAGATCTCCTTACACTCTTCCAGGTCTGCTCTCCTTGCTCGCTAATGCTTCTCTGAGCTTTCTTTGAAACAGCTGAGGGGTGGGGAGCCTAGGAGGAATAACACTTTAAAACTAAAAAAATAACAACAGTGTGTACTCTAATGGTAATCTCCACAGGGACCTAGAAGCAGGAAGCAGCTAGTGAATGACAACACTACCCTCTGGTGGCCACTCTAGGCTAGAACCCAAATATTGCAGGCACTCTGGAGCAGGCAGCTTTGGGTTTCTATACAACACGGAGTTTTCCCACTAATTCCATAGAAATCATAATAAAACAATGAAAAGAATTCCCCAGAAAGCATTTGGGTCAGAAAGTAGCACAATGGAAAAGTCCCATTTTTTTAGCGTTTGATTTTTTTTTTTGGTCCCTAGACAGTGAGCCAAATTTCTGAATAGTTCAGAGCTCACTAAAGTAGCCCAGACTTTTAAGGACATTTTATAATGCTGCTTTTTATAAATAGAATATTTAAGTCATTGCTATTTCTGTTACTGAGGGTTACTGTTGACCAAAAATACTTGTGAAATTCTCTAAAAGGAATAAAAATTTGTGCTTCTTTTGCATTAAATAAAAATGCCAGTTTTTATGTTTATTCAAACTTAGAACAATATTTTTATATTCAGAACTCAGGTTTTTCTGTGAACCAGAAACCTGGCTTCTGTGCTCATCCACATATCCCATGAGAACATCATCTTGAAGTTGAAAGTGTCATCCAAGTTTGGTGAAGTCTGTCTTTAAGGGGGCATTTGATTAAAGTTTCAGCCACTCATAAATATCTCCAGTCTAGACTAAGGAAAAGCTTGTAGCATACTTGGAAACTGGGGTGGAGTGTTGTACTCCAAGGAGGCAAATTCCTCTTGGTATTTTCCACCCCCTGGATGCATAATCTCTCTATTCATAATTGGAAGAATCCTAGGTTCCCATTCTACCCCATTTCTGTGTGGGAAGATTCATAAGATGGATCTTTACAAAGCACTTTAAGCTTCTTTCAAGGGAACAGCTTTATGAAAGTTACCTTAGTAAAGCAGAAAAAACAGACATATATTTACATATGATACTCTGAAGTAAGAAGTGCTCAAAATATTAGAGATCAAATATACCACAAAATAAACTAGAAGTTTCAAGCAAACATGAGAGTGGAGAGTGTCCTTGCTCATTCACTGTATGAAGCTTAAGTGCCCAAGGAGTAGAAACACTGTCCTGAGGAGTGAGGCTTTCTACTGGAGTGAGAAGTATCACAGTTAAGAAAACACAGCTGACTTTCAACAACAGGGTTTGCATTGAGCAGGTCTACTTATATATGTGGATTCTTTTCAATTAATACTACAAATGTATTTTCTCTTCCCTATGATTTTCTTAATAACATTTTCTTTTCTCTCACTTACTTTAAGAATATAGTATATACATATAACATAAAAAACCTTCAATCTTTTCAAACTAGTGGTCAAGACCTGAACTTTTACTTTAATTTCCTGTCTTGATTTGCTTTTCTCTTTGTCTCTCAATATGAAAAATGCAACATGGAAAGTGAAAAAGATTAAAAATACAAAAGAGAAGCAAAGAGATATGAAGACAGAGTGAGAATGTTCAACCAACATCTAGTCAGAGTTCCAAAAGGATAAATTAGAGAATGGAAAGGAAAGATTTCATGAGATAAAGGCTGAAAATATGGAAGACACCACTGCTAAGATTCAAGAAGACCAATAAGTCATAGAAGGACAAATAGAAAGAACACCAAAAACAAATGGATCTTAAAGTTTCCAGAGAAAAAATATTTATTACCTTTGAGGGAACAATTAAACTGACAAGGACTTTCTCAGCAGAAACAAGGTAAGTCAGAAAGCAATAAAATGTTATCTTTAAAGTTCTGACATAAAAATAATGAGTAATGCCAATAATCTATGTTACCGTAGGATCAAGCTGGGCCATCAATGCCGTTTCTTGGACCACAATGCCTTGGTTGCCTTTGGAACAGTTTTCACTGACCTGCACTTTGGTGTTCTGTTAAAGGCTCGGTTGAATGAAGCTTTACAAAACATATTTATATCACCTCCATTATCACTGTAATAAGACTACTTAAAAAATATATTTATAAGTCTTTATCATCTGCTAGGTGCTTTATATGTGTTAGTTCATTGAATCCATATAAGAATTATGATTATGCTTATTATTTTCCTCTTTAACATTGGAGGGACTGAGACTGAGACGTCAGGTAACTTCCCTTAGTAAACTAGAACAAGAACTTAAAGATGGTATATCCTTTACCAAGCCTCATGCTCTGGACTGCTGTACTATGATGCCCTGTAATAACATCCCACTTGAGAAATTTATGTAAGAGCTCAGTGCTGGAGAAAACCCACATTTCTCTAAAGAACTGGATAAGGAGAGCTATATAAAAGTGATGGTACCTTACTTTTTAGTTTGATCTCCAGGAATTAAACATTCAATTCAGATACAGAAGTGAATAAGTCCTGATGGCCCATATATTTCCTTAGGTCTTAACCTCTTCATTTAATTTATGTCAATCCACCCCATTTAAAATACATAAACTCCACAGGGACTGTTATATTGGAACAGTTGAAATATTGTAACAAATAAGCAGACAAACTCAGAATTCAACTGTTATGGTATAAGAACCCAATCAGGTACATGCATTTTTTTAAAATTTTTTTTTGGTACATGCATTTTTAAAGAGGACACAAAGACAAAAGAAATGGGACCATAATGGTAGACTAGGTAATATACTTGGTATTCAAGAGTTTAAAAGAATGGCTCTGGGCACAGCAGCTAAGAGTATCTGTAGTCATTAACATTACAGTCACTTCTCTGGGAGAAGGTAGGCAAAGGTAATATACAAAAGAAGAACCACTTTCTTTCTCATTTCCTACCATATTCCCCACCTTTAAGGAGGGCCAACTCTTTCACAAGGTAACACATTTATAAAAACTTGTTTGGTTTTCTGAAAAGTTTCTAATTACTATTCCACATCAAGAAAAGGATACCTTTCTTAAAGAAAACTTCGCATGACGTTCTACTTAAAGGCAACTGTGGTTGATACTAGTATCTGACAATTTAAAGACGAGCCGGTATAAAACAACAAAAAAATATAAAGTGCATTACCATCAATAAAACCTAGGTTTTTTGAAGACTCAAAGGGAGTATAAACTACAATAATCTTCTATAAACTTACCTTAGCTACTTCTTCTTCTAATCGTTCTTGGTACTGTTTTTCCAGCAGCTTAACCATATTTGTTTCTTGTTCCACTCCAAAATCACCACCAGAAAACTAAAGTAAAAAGCAAAATATTTATACTAATTTTAATTATACACAACTTATTAAAAAAATATTTTTTATTGATTTTAGAGAGAGAGAAAAGGAGAGGTACAGAGAGAGAAAACATCAATGAGAGAGAAACATCGATCAGCTGCCTCCTGCATGCCCCCTACTGGGCATCGAGACCACAACCCGGGCATGTGCCCTGACAGGGAATTGAACCAGTGACCTCTTGGTTCATGGTTCAATGTTTAACCACTGAGCAACACTGGCTGGGCTATACACAACTTATTTTTAAACTTCTACTTTCAAAAATCTTCAAAAGATCACTATTTCTTAGAAAACTTCTGAACAGTTTTAATAAATAAATTTCAGTTCTACTATCTTAATTAAAAACAATAATTCTAGTGAATAATTCTAGTGTATAATTCTACTAAATAATTATACTTACTACTGTGAATTTAAGAGATGCAAAGTGAGAAAATATTTACATATTTATAATTACTAACATATAGTTCTAGGTGGGATAAAGATACTTCTTAAATATAATGAATAAGATGTGTATTTAATTTTAAGTAATGTTAACAGTGGCCAGCTTTGCTCATAAAATTATAAGCACATTTCTTTTCTTCTTGGTACTTACTAATAGTATCCAAATTTCTATAAATACAAATTATTTTTATAAATAGAAAAACCATAAATTGTTTAAAAAGTGTAAACATATTTTTAGCATGAAAGTATTTATTTATTTACCAATTATCTGAATGTCATTCAGACAGATACTCCATATGGGATGAGTGTGAGAGAATAAAAAATGTAGCCAACATCTCTCCTCTGTATTCAGAATGAGAGAGGGCAAGGATCTTTATTTTCTGTAGGACTTAAGAACTAAAAATCTACTAAGACCAGAGTTTTACAATTATAATTCTGAAAAAACTAGCCATAAATCAGGAATATACACAATGTTGAGGAGAGGTTTACCTAGATGGCATATACTGTAAAAGATGAGGGCTTTTATATATTACATGGCCAGGGCTGAAAGAAGCCTCATCCATTGTCCCAGCCTAGCATCTTGGGTTCAGGAGATTACAAACATTATTCTAGAGATGGTCTGGTCCAACTTGCCATGGTGAGAAGAAAAGCTGCTGCTGAGGGCATTGAAACTAATTTGTTACACAGCCCATATAATACAAAACAAGACAAGTTTAAACTGGATCACATTTGGGGGGGGGAACCTCATTCTTCTGGGTCTTTTAATACTCATATTTATTATGCTTACTTCTCGGTAACTATTCATTGGATAATTAGTAAACCACAGACATAAAAATGACTATAAGAAAAAAAGCAGTGCACATTACAGTTTAAAGATATAATACCTCTGTTGTACCATCGATGTTCTGTTTCAGACAACTTTCAGGGTGTATGGTTTTCCGTACATCAGATTCAGTAATTACCATTGAATCAATGGAGAAGCTAAATATAAATAAAAGAGAGTGAAATAATTAGAGTTGGGTGTGAGTTTTACTGTTAATCCAAATTTAAAGCATGCATGAATGTGTACTGGGTCAGGGGAAACAAAAATAATAGATACTGTAACTTAAATCGTATTTTTGATTAATTTTCCCACTTAAAACTAAAGTAACATATTTGAATGAAAGAGTATTTTAACATCACCAACTGAATTTCATGTCATTTTATAAAGTCTACTACAAATATGACATGGAGCTACTCATAGGTACAAACATTTTTAAAAAGTTATCTATAACATTACTGAATAACGAAGTTTGTAAAATCTCATTTTTACTAAAAAATTATTTATACACATCTATACCAAAAACAAAAAAACTCTGGAAGAATACACATGAAAAGTAACAATGATTACCTCTTGTGGAACTGGGAAGCAGTGGCAGTAAAGGGAAGGCTCTTAATTTATAGAGTCACTTCTGAAATGTTTTTATTTTAAATTTGTGTTATCTTTTGGTATTTTGTTTAAAAAAAATTCTTAAAATGCTTAACTTGGGTCATAATAATAAGGTAAGATTAATATTTAGGTACTATGGGTAAAAAAATTAAAGGGGAAAATGAAAATTTTCTTTTTAGCTAATACAATTTCTCACTCCCATTTCTGCGTGCGCCCGTGCTGCCTTCTCCATTCCCCCTCCCCTCCTGCTCACCTCCTCCTTTCTTTCTCCGAGTCTCTTCTTTTATTCTGCCACTCCCAAATGGCCAGGTACAAGCTGTCATCGTCCCATTAACTAACCCCCTACTGAAAGATATTTGATTTTTTCCAAATGTTTACTACTACAAATAATACTACAATATAGGTCTTCAGAAATATAATCTTTAGACACATCTATGGATGCTTCTATATGATAAAATCTTAATAACTGTCAGGCTTAATATTTAAAATTTTAATATAATGCTATACTCCAAAAAATTACATTAATTTTATTTCCTTAACAGTATCATTTAAATATTTTCTCAAAACTTCAGCAACATGAAGTTCTAACAGTCTTAAAACTTTGTTAGAACAGGTATATCTTTATTTTCAAGACGACACGTCCTTTCAAATGCTACTGGCCAAGTAAGTTTCTTCTTCTGCAAATCACCTACTCATGTTCTATATTCATGGTCTATGTTCATGTTCAACAAATGGAAAAACTCATTTCTCTTCACTTTCTTTTCTGCTCTTTCCTGGTTTTCTTATCTTTCTCACTGTTTTGTCTCTGTTTCTTCATTGCTCCTTATGTACACCATCCTAATTCTTGGATTCATGTCTTAATTCTTGTCATAGCCTAGAAACCCTCCTGATTATTTACAGAGCCATTAAGATCCAAATTCCAAAAAGGGGTGCTACTAAGTCACATTAACTTCATTCTGTAGCTTTATAGCATTTGAAAGTATTTATCCCAAATTCAAAAAACATCTGGCTAAAACTGAATTCACTGCTCCTCTCTTACAGCGAAGGTCCTGCTCTCCCCACCAGCCTGATTTCTCTATCTGTATTAATGCACCATTATTCTCCATATTCTCTAAGCTAAAACAACAAAATCATCTTTGACTTTCCCCTCTGCTTTGCTCCCAAATTACTCCATCCCAATGTCTCATATTCATCCCTTGATTTCCTTTTCTCCTGGAGCTACTCCAATACTACAGAAGTGTACAGGGATGGGCAGTGAAAAATCCCACACAGAGATGGGTTTAAATTCTAGTACTTTGGTTGTATCACCATGTTGCATTCCCCAATCACTATTTTTTAAAAATTATTTTGTGAATAATTACTGTTTCAATTAGATTGAAGTTCCCTGAGGGAAAGGGCCACTTTATATACATCTAAAGCTTCTTCCATGGCATCTAGCCAAGGCTCTTCCCTCACAATCTTAAGGGTAGTTATTATTATTATTAATGTTATTATTGAGATGCTTAAATTATCTGCCCCATATCATACTGGCAGTAAAAAGTCAAATCAGGGGTCAAATGCAGGTCCGACTGTTGCTCCCAAGGTCCTTCAAACCCCTGCTATATCCCTAAGAGGCATCTAATATGACATAACCAAGTATTTGTTGAATAAATGACTCAATTATTTTTCTTAAACTAGTTCAAGTCTAGCTTAGAAGAACAGGCACACTCTTTATTCAAAAAATGTTATGGTTGTGTCCAAATATGTGTGACATTTACAAAAAATGATTTCGGCTCATTACTGATAGTAGAAGTGAACATGGCAGTCAGAAAATCTCTTTTAGGGGGTGGTGGTGGGACTAGTGATTTTAGTTGAAAGGTATTCTCAATACATTTCCACTAAGTATTAGAGAAACTCTAAGAGAGGATGGTGAACTGGCAAAAGTTCAAATGCAGGAAAAGCAAAGGAAGTCTACATTTCCAGAAAACTCTCCTTTCTTCATGCTTTGGATAGAAAGCATCACTAATTAAAGAAAGGCTACCAGAAATACTATAGCTGGTTATTAGAGAGTTTTGGCTATCTACCTATGTTCTTTCAAATCAGGAAACCTAAAGCAGTGGTTTCCAAGTGGCAATTCATGGACTGCCTGCATCAGAATTACCTTGTTACAAATACAAATGTCCAGGCTTTATCTCAAGGCTATTGAGTCTGTAATTGTAAATATTCAAAAAATAATATTAAATGTCAACATAAAATTCAAAATTTAAATTAAATTTCCAATCCATGGTCAAGTTTGGAGACAACTGATCTCAAATAAAATGGAAGCTTTATAAGGCTGTGCCAATGCTTGGTGAACAATTCCAAAGCCTACATACAGGTCCTGAATCAGAGGAGAAACATACTGCTTCCAAGAAATTGTGGACATTCACTGTTTTGTCTCCAAAAAAATTGTCTTGAGGTTAGTACCTATAAAGACATCAGTCCTAGGACAGCAGAGCCAACCAGAGTTAGATGAAATATCTGAGGACTTTATAGAGCTAGTTAAAGACGATAGTATAGTTCCCAAATGAATTAACTGTTCATTCATTTAACAAATACTTATTGAACACCTACTGTGCATAGGGAATTATTATAAGGTTTGGTATATATCAGTGACTTAAATAGACAAAAATCTCCGTCCCTCTAACACTTAAAGTCCTTCACAGGAGACAGACAATAAGCAAAACAAACTACCTTCAAAAACTCCCACAAAACTATACACACACACACACACATACACACTTGTTTTTAAAAAAATATATAAGATTAAGTAATACATTAAGTAATATATTAAGTAGTTTTATATATATATATAATATTAAGTAATATGAAAAAATGAAGCAGAAAATTAGGATATAGAGTTCTAAGGGGTGATTTTAACTTAAACAGGGTGATTAGAATTAGCCTCATGGAAACATGACATTTGAATAAAGATCCAATGGAGGCAAAGGTGTTGGGCATGCAAATATCTGGAGAAAGGTCATTGTAGGTAAAAAGAAACCCTTGCAGTACATTTGCTCCTGTCCAAAATGTCCACTATGATGTTTGGTTCACACAAAAAGGTCCTTGACATTTGGTCATATCAGAAACAACCATGAGCATATTTGGTTCATGAATAATGGTCCTTGATATTTGGTCCTGTTAAAAACGTCCATGCTTAGAAAATGTCTCTGGGTTCAAATATCCCATAATGTTTATACTTTTGGTCTACATGATCAATATATAAAAAATACTATCATGTTTTATTGGTTCAATAATTGTATTGTGACTGTATTGCCAATAATGACTGTTCTCATCCTGGTAGTCTAGCTGGTAATGGCACAGGGGTTAGGTAGATGGTCCGGGTTTGAATCATGCAGAAGAGCAGGATTTAAACATCAAGGATCTTTTGATAAGGACCAAATGTCTCCAAAGACATTTTGACAGGATCAAATGTCCACTAATCAAAGGAAGAGCAATGAGAAGTCCCTAAAGCAGGAGCATACTGCCTTGAGAATGGTAAATGACAGGCAAGTCAATAGGAGATAAAATCAGAGAGGTAATAGGGAACCATCATGTAGGACCCCAAGAACATTGGAATAAGCTTATCTGTCTTAAATTTTAAAAGCAAAGTTCTGGAAGCATGTTGAGTTCAGGCTCTGGGGAAAAGTTAGGGTAGAAGCAGGTATATAGGCTGCTGCCATAATCCAGGTGAGACGTGATGATGGCAGGGACCAGCCATGTCTGGAATTATCATATCTTAGGGTACTCGTGTATTCCCCACATCAAAGTAGTAAAGACTGCATACAATAAACAGCAAATACATACACACTGCCTCATTTAATTCAGCATATTAATAACAACCAGCATCTTTGTAAAATACAGGTATAAGTAAAATTCCTATAATAAAATGTCTGGTTTACATTAATATTTATCTTACACATTTCAAGACAATTACCTCCTGTTCTTATTTCTTGATAATGCTACATCCCATCTCTTTCAAATAACTTTGCTTATTTTTTTTTCTTAAAACAACCATACTATGATTGTTACTAAGCTACAAGTACTATTGAATGAAACTATAAGTAAATGGATACCTTGGCTGAACTGAGGACTCACTAATAGCTTGAAGCCTTTTCTGCAAACAGTGGATCTGTGCTCCATAGTTTTCTTCAGTTTCTTTCAATTGCTGCTGCAAAGAAGATATGAGTTTTTCTAATTCTTGGACTTGTCCTTCAAGTTTAGTTTTTTCGATATCTTGCAGAGTAGATAACTTGCTTTTATGACTGACATCTAAGATATACAAACAGAAGAAAACATACATTTAATACAAGTTTCTTAGTGAAGTACCAGAATCACTTGTTTGTGTGTGCAGAGAATATTCATTCCTTTTTGGAAAAAATAATGAATTTTAGTACTAATAGCTCAGGTTTCAATTTAAACTCATTTTGACTGTAAAAACCAGAATACATTAATAGTGTAATTCAAGATCGTTTCTATTTTTATAACTACAATACCCCTAAGTCTACCATTTTTATGTCTTTTAACTGAAAACAGTTTAGAATCATGGAATGTAACAAGTTGGGAAGGGATCAAAGAGACGAGTCCAAACCTTTCATTTTGAGGATGGGAAAACTGAGACCAGAGAAGTACAATGAAATGCCCAAGGTCACTAGGTTGTCTCAAATTTTTAAGTAAAAGTCAAATTATTGAATATTTGGTATAAAAATACCACACTGTGGTATATAATGAAAATTTACCAATGTGTTGTAAACCAGTCATCTGAGAATGCGTTGATAAAAACTCTGTTTCCTCCTTTGGTAGGTTTCCCTCCACATGCTCAAGTTTCACAGGATGGGTCTGCTTTCCCTGAACCTATTGAAAATAACAGAAGAAAAGCAGTGACACAAATATATGATCCAGTACCTGGAAAACCATATTATAGCGACTTAACTTTTAAAAATGTTTTTTTTCAAAATCACCTAAAATTGTGATATTCTGATATAAAAATTTTCCCTTCTAAGTTATTCCATGTTCTCTTCTGACATAGTGATTCATATCCCATTCCCTTCATAGCTCTGAAATTATATTAGTTAAGTATAATGTTCTTTCATATCCAGGAAGAAATTCATTTTACTACAAAAACAGGAACTGTACAGAATCTTAGTATAAAGCTCATAACAATATTTATATGACTTGGTCTTGGAAATTTCAACCCATAAAGAGTAAATTTTATATTATCATATAATATAACTTTTATTCATCTCTGGATATTACCTATGTGTGATCTGGTAACTGACAAATGGTATACTGCTCTTTATACAAAAGGAAGAAACATAACAAAACAGGTAAATCTCAGCTTATTTCCTTAACTATTAAAACTAGGCAGCAATATTTCAGATGTATGTGTGTATTCAGCCTTTCATTAAATATTTAATAATCACCTACTATGTGGCCAGTATTGTGACAACAGAAAATAAGAATACAAGCTCAGCAAAAATATGACATATCTGTCCTCACAGACTTTATCAACTAGTTCGGGAAATAATTAATTAGAGAAGTACTAAACTAAAAGTTTGACCATATGGGCAATGACAGAGAACAAAGACAGATGTGGTCTGGGTAATTATGAAGGAAGTAAAATTTGACTTATGCCTCAATTATTTTGGGCCATGATTAGGAAAGGCAATAAGGATGAACCAGTAAGTATTTGTGCAAGAATGACCTATTCTATAAGTAGTGAAGACAATGGTCTTGTTTAGAGGGGTTTAATTTGGGTAAGGATGGGAAAAATACACTAGATAGATGAGACAGACGAGATTACTGAGCAACTTAAAAGCAAGAGAGAGCCTAGACTGCTAAAGCAAATAAACAAAGGGTACTGTAGAAACAGGTGCGCAAAGGATAAAAGCTACTTCCCATGAAAGCTATTTTAGTTGGTTACTACCCTTATCAAGTCTTCTACCCCATTCCTACCCCAAGTACATTTCAACAGAGGACCCTGCCTCTTATTTCCCAGAGAAAATAAAGTCTATCAGATAAATTCTTCAGCTTCCAGCTTCTATATCTTCACGTAATTCATGCAGTAAACACACCTTTACCATGTGCTAAATAAAGCACTGTGCTACAATGAGGAATTAAAAATAAAGACAAGATTCCCTGATTCTGAAGGGTTTTGAATTTAGTGGAAGAGGCAGAAGAATAAATAAATAAATGTAATAACACGAAAAATGTGAAACAAATGCAAGTTTGTATGAGGAACTATGGGAACAGAGAAGGGTAATCAAGTATTTACAATAATGGGAAAGGTGAGTGCAACAAGCAAAGGCTTGTACACATGCTGAGAATGGAGGAAGAAATGTCTAAGACTAGGAAGATAGGTAAAGAAGATGACACAGAGGAAGTAACATCCAAACCAACTGTAGGAGGAACACACCAAACAAACTGGAGGGGGACAGGCAGTGTGAGGCAAAAAAAACGGCATGCAAAAAAGCCCAGAGTGTGAAAGAACAGGGTGCATTTGGGAAACTATTTCAGTATGGCTAAAATTAGGAGGAGGTTAGAACATGAGGCTAACAGGTTAGGCAGTGCTGTATTGCAGTGCTGACCAATCCCAACCAACCTCTGGGATGCCTCTCTCCGCAGTTGTAGTTAACTTACTGGCTTAAAATGTGAAATTCACTTTTATCCACTGTGTAGAAAAGAGTTAACATGGCAGTTGTGAGCCTATTTTATTTTTTTTAAATATCGCAGATGTCCCTTTTTCTCCCCAATGAAGGCCTGCTTGCAAGTTTTACCCTTGGCTGCCAACTGGGGCCTTAGCTGGTAAACAGTAGCCTACACTAAAATAAAACTTCCCCTAAATGGAAAGAGTGTTTCAAGCCTCGACTGCGAGCACAATGGTTTTGCTGACCACATGCTTCCCTTCTAGAAGTCTGGATTTGGTATGTGCCAGGCAGAGGATGCCTGCATGACTGATACCTAATTAAAAAAACAACCCATGGAATCCTACACTTAGGTGAGGCTCCTTAATAGACAACACCTCGCACATACTGTCACAACTTATTGTTAAAGATATTAAGTGTGTCTTGTGCCTCCACTAGGAGAGGATTTTAGAAGTTTGTCCCCGCTTTCCTCCAGACTTGGCCCCATGAGCCTTTGTAAACCTTTCCAAGGCTGGTGTTGCTTTGTTTTCTTTTGCTGTAATAAATCTTATCCTTGAGCACAATTGTATGTTGAATCCTGTGAGTCCTAGTGAATCATCACTGAACCTGGAGGTGGTCTTTGGGACTCTCAACCCACCTATACTTTGTGCTTCATTATACACACATCTAAGGTGCAAGTTACACTGATACAGGGAATGAAAAGAAAATGAGTCATCTTGGCCCTGTTTCTTTCCTTTCCTTCCACATAACCTATCAAATTCTTTAGGTTCTTCCTTAAAATATCTTATGAATTGTCCCTTGTTCTTTTCTACCTCCCACCACCACCAGATTAATCTCCCTAAAAGTTCAACTTCCTGATGTCTACCCCATAATCACAAATTTCCAACAGCTTTTCAATGTCTACAAAATAAAAATAAGAGTCCAGCCTAGCATTCAAAGTTTGGTACAGCCTATCCTCTCTAATTTTAGAATCCATCGCTCTCTTGGAAGTATATCCCAAATATATCAGTTACACCTCCAAGACTTGGACCGTATCACCTCTTCCACCTGGAATGCTGCTCTCGCTCCTGTTCCTTACGTAAGCCTACACATCTTTCATGCTCCAATTCAAATACCACTTCCTCCAAGAAACCTTTATTATTTGCACCTACACTCATCTACCTGTTTGCTTAATTTTGAAAGTACTTCTCTGTTAAACATTTACTTAAATGTTGTCTTGGATAACTATTTCATATATGTACATCATATTCTTTAAATTAGTTTGTAAAGTCCATCAATTTATAAATTCCTTTAATCTAGTGACTTCATTTATATTGTATACTGCTTTATTCCCAGTACAGAGAACAGTCTGGCATATAATTAGCAAGTGAAAATTACTGGATGGGTAACTGAATGAGAACAAAGTATATGTACACCTTTCATTTCTTTTATACTCCCTTTAGAGTATACTGCAGTATACTGGAAGGTCAGGGATTAGGGGAGAAAACTGTCTAGAATAATCCCTAAGTTCTGGTTAAATGTAATTTTTCAAAACTGAGAAGAGAGGAGGGGAAACTAGCTTAATGGGAAGAAATTGATAAATTCAAATTTTAGTATGTTCATTGAGACATAAAGGATATTCAAGTACACAGATATCCAATTGGATAAGGGACTCCGCACCTCAGGAGTAAGGACTGACCTAGGCACTGAGATCGGAGAGTGGTGAGTGGCTAAGAGGAATGTGCAGCCGACGAGGGTTGAGTTCAGATCCTATGACTACAAACAGGGTGGGCAACGCCCATACCAAAGCTTAAAGAGCCAGAGAGTGGAAGTCACAAAAGCTAAGGAAAGGAAATATTCTAAGAAAGCAGCAAATACTACAAAGTCAAAAAATTACAGAATTAAAAAAAAAAACTAGTTCAATATATACTGAGCATGTGTTTCATACCTAAGATTGCAAAGTGGAGGCATGACTTTAAATCCAGGCTAAAGAAGTGTTATTTTGGGGACCAAACAGTTTTTCTTACTTGCTTTTTTTCCTAATTGTTTCCTAATTAAAAGTAATAATCTTTTATTTTTAATATTTCTCAACATTTTTAAAAGCAAAAGACCACATAAAATTGATACATTTAAAGAATGAACAACACTGGGCTCCCATTCCTACATGTGGCAACATCAGGGTGAAGCTGAGCAGCCTCTGCCCCTTTTAGATGAGGTATCTTTTCCGCAGGTTTCACTTTCCCAGATTTCACTTGGTCTTTGTTTATTTTATGAGCTAAGCTTGAGCAGGCATTTAAGTCTGTGATGTCTGACATCCACCTCCTCTTCCCTCCCCAGAACTCAATTAAAATGATGGTGAAGAATCTTTGAAAGGTGTAAGTCTATAATAAACAAGAAAATAAGAGAAGAGATCAAGAGAGATTTCATACAATTTCTGGAAAACAGAAAAGGGGTGTAACAGTTGATTAAGCAAGGTGGAGGAAGCAGCAGCCTAGAGCACACAGGAAGGGAGGGAGAAAATTTGTCTGTCTAGCAGAACCCTAGAAAAACTGCTTGAAAAGAAATCTAACATATATAAACACTGTGTAAAACGTATTAGCTGTGTTCTAAACAACTATTTACTATTTTTCTCTAAAACAGACTTATTGCTTTAGAGTTATACATAAAATTAAATGCAACACTTTCATAAAGTTTACAGTTTGACATTTTATAAATATTTTATTTTATCATGATTTCAAAAACTCTCTAAAGGTGTAATAGTACTCAACTTGCAGAAATTTCTTCAACTCACTGATACTAAAAATATATGTCATTTTTGCTTAATCTCCTTTTTCATGTTCACTTATTTAAAAATTTTTTCGTTGATGCTTACAAAATAGCAGCTAGTACAATAAATGCAAACATCAATATACATTTTCTGTTTCACAGACCTTACTTAATCGTGCCCGAAGTACCAAAAGTTTGTTGTATTCTTCTGTTACTTTGTTGAGAAGACTTTGCATATTTTCTTGAAAGTCTAGACAAAAAAAATTATAATAATTTTACTCCATAGAAAAAGTCTGCTTCTTTCAATAAGTATTATTCATCAATTCATTATTCATGTCTGCTAGAAGTAAACTTCATATATTTAGCAACAAAAAACTAAAATCTCATTAATGCAAAACAGCTGCTACAAACATAACTTGACAATTTCATATTAAAATGTTAATGTCTCTTGCCACTCATTAATTTGCACACATTTTGTTCAAATGGACAGGAGTAAAAAAATTTTATCTGTCAAGAGACACGAAAAAATTGAGGCTGTAATTTATAAAAATAAAGTAATATAGGATTCCTATTAAGAAAGATTGTCTTATTCTTTTTAAAGAAGAAAATACCATTGACATAAACTTATTCAATAAATACAATAACTTTTAAAAGTTTGAATCGATGGTATTAAATTAAGAAGAGTATTATAATCAGGAATAGATGGGAGTAGAGGAATAGTGGATAAAGACACAAGAAAACTTGTGGACAGCTCCCGTTCTCTTTACATCACAATTACTGCGTTATAAAAATAAAAATGTATATTAAGTAAGATTTCATGAATCTGAAATATAAATATTAAGATGATAAACTTAAACTGGTTAAATGATTAAATCATGATGGAAGGTAAAAGTTTATCATCAATGGATTTAAGAAAATTAAATACTCTGATTAATAATGTGGTTAGCTTTTATTACCTTGAACTTCATATCTACAGTCTTGCAATTCTAATTCTTGATTTTCAGAAGTATGAACCCCAGAACTCTCTCTCTCTTCTACATTTACTTTGCATTTTAAAGCAGGAGTATGTTCACCGAGGACATTGCAAAAAGTCTGTTAACAACAAAATCAGGTATTTTATGGAATTAAAATTTTAATTTCTTCCTCTAAAGATAATTAAACATTATTTTCCTATATGCAAAAGACAGTCAAAATGACAGAAAAATCAATAAGAAAACACTCCTCCATATATACCAAATCAATCTGCAAAAGAAATAGTCAAGTCTAAATCTTTCTCTCTCTATAGGACATGAAATTCTTCTCCTATCTTTCCTGATCTAAGGAAAATATTGATAACCATCACTGAGCAAAACTATAACTTTTTCTGCTTCTTTCTAATAATGAATATATCTTGTACTTTAATTTGCCACTTTCTAGCTTGGATCCTACTTTGATATTATCCCTGTAATGTCAACTACCTTTGAAAAAACGCCTGAAAACAAGGATGAAAGTCCAAAAATGATGACTGGAAAGTAGTCTGTAAATCCTATAGAAATTATAACATATCAAGTAGGTTATATTCACACACTTCTATAACATGAGAGCAGTTTTCTGTGGTTTACACATACACAAAATTAAAAATGTTTGCCACATTATTGTTTTTTTTTCTCCCAAGCAGCAAATAATTCTATCATTTAAAACACATGCGCCATAATCATTTCATAAACTCTCTAACACATGCCCCTCACACAGCTAAAAATAACAATCAACTTCTAGACTTAAAAGCCAAACTGCTTACTGCTATTTCTAGAAATCTGTTTAAAAGTTAAACTATATTGTCAATAACTGAGTTTACTAAATTTTCAGCATAGTCCCTAAGTTGAAATCTTATATCAGAATTGATAGAAACCTGCACGATCACCCAGTTTACAGATAAAGAGAGGATTCAGAAAGATGAAATAACTAGTCCATGACAACATCAATGATTAGTCACAAAACTAGGTTTTATGACAAACTCGAGAGGGCCTCTACATTACAAAAAGCTAATTCATATTTCAACTTGAGATTAAGGGTCAGATAAAGTTATTAACAGAAGAAAATATAAAGTCAGCTTATAGATGAACTCCTGTGACTTGGGCCATCTTTCCATATTTACTGACTATCAACAATGGATATGAAAGGACAATGCCTGAACCCTTCAGTGGAGGTGGAGGCTGAAGAGTAGCTGAATGAGTAAAGGCCTTTGATGTGGTTATTTCTGTCCTTTTTTTGATGCAATACTGTACTTTGAACTATTTTATAGGTAATCAGAATCAATAATGCAGCTTTACCTGTCCCAACTAAACTACTCTTCTCCCCCTTCAATTTACAAATTGCAGGGATAGAGATCAGGACAAGCTGAAGTATATATTTTAAATTTTGATCTATTTCAAATATGCAGAAAAAAATCCATGACCTAGCTTTAATAAATACTAATATTTTGACATATTATCTCCACATTTTTTTAAAGAAATTGAGCATTACATATAAATTTGAAGCTATGTGTCCTATTTCATTTACTTCTCTCTGCCCAGAGGTAATTGCTCTAGCATGCATGTTTTTATACTTTTTTCTTTTGCCTACAGATGGAAATCCAAGTTGTTTCCAATCTTTAACTTATTACAGAGACACTTTTTCAATGAACATATCTGGTTGTGCGTATATGTGAGCGTATCTAGAAGTAAAAGAGTGGGTGTTGGGATGTAAGTGGTATCTTCAATCCTGCCTAGCTGCTTTTCAGTGTAGTACACTCCCACCAGCAGTGTGTAAGAGCTCCTATTTCACCCCATCTTCACAAATATAATTATAATTGGTATAATTAGAGCTTTTAAGTTTTTTCACTCAACCACCAAAATGGGCAGGGGCAGGAAACAGACCTGCTTGAGGTTCTACTGGTCCATTGTTTTCTTATTAGCTATACCTATTGTCTGTTCTATTGCTGAGATAATTTACCTAAATTTACCGTTCCAAACTTATCAAGAAAAAAATCTTAAATTGCTCATTTTAAACTTAAAAATTCAGGACATATTTCCTATGTTCAGTACTGAAGATAGAAGGGAAAACAAAATTGGATGATTCTGCTTATCAAATTAGTAATAACTTAAAATTTAGCAATTCCTGTCTAAAAGTACTTGTTTAATATCTTACCTGTGTAAAATAAGAACATTCTTCAGATACTGCCTTGCGAAGTTTTCCAATGAGCATCTGTAAAGGCTTCACTTCATGACCTAATAGAAGATATTGCAATAAGACATCAATTTACATACTTAAATACTATTATCATGTTAAACCTAGGTCACCTTGGAAGCTTCTCTGTAATGAGATTTTGGTTTATGAGACTGACACACTACCTGCTGTGCAAGAGGACAGCTTTAAGATTAGTTTTAAGTTCTTTATTTCTTTCAAAGTATTTTCTACTGCTCAATGTTAACTGTTTCAAATTTGTAGAATTTTAAATTTCTATCCTAGAAAATGATATATAGCCATGACAATTTTTTACTGCAACCCAAAACAATAAATCATATATCATAACCTATTATGTAAAACTGAAACAAAAATTTCACAAATCAATATTTACTCTTTCCACATGCTATGCACTCCAATATTTTCTGTTTTACTCTACTTTCATTTATTAAAAAAAAAAAAAAATGCTCGTCATTGATACCATTATAATTAACCCAGTTATAAATAACTGGAAAGGAGCAAAAGGAAGGCCAAATATTATAGTAATTTGAGCAGCTTTGCCAAGAAGCTACAGTTTAGACCCATGCCCAGTAAAGTCTGGGTGACACAGGGAAGGTACTTGTGTCACCCAGGTCTTTGGCCAAAGTAGCAGTGGCCACTGAAAGCACGGGAAGATGTGAGATACTTAAGCTCCTAAAAAAGGAGTTTGCCCTCTTACTCTCTTGGTTCACGTTCCTGGCTTGTGGGGTTCTCACTCTCCTGCATTCACCCGGACAGCCCACAGCCATGTGAACCCCACACACAATGGACTACTGGACTGCAACTAGCCTAATGTTGTGCTAGACCACCATGGAATGGAAACTGTGGACATTGGTCTTGCTTCTAGTTCTATTGATTCCCCAGCTGCACATTTGCTAGGACTGGATTAAGGGAAATGAGACTTTAGAAACAGAGGGATATAATGCCAAGCAAATAAAGCTTTCTACCACATCTCATCCTTCTTGAAATGCTTATTCCAGCAGTACCCCAAGAGCCCCACTCCCACTAGCAAAGGAGAAAGACCATCCACACATTTCTCTGATAACAGCCATTACCCACTAAACAGACTCATTACTCATTAATTAACCTGCAGTTTGAAAAACCATGGACGGATTCTATCTGAAGACGATACCAATAAAAATAATATAATGCTTAAAATCTTATTAAATTCAAACCCAAAGAGCTCCTGAAATGAAAAAGTATGGTATTCTTATTTAAGCCACTCTTTACATTCTACTCTGTTCAACAGAGTAATTCCATGGAACAAACTTATAAACCATATCTCCTTCCCACAAGTAAATTTGTCAAGAGTGGAGGCCTAGAGATACGAAGGACAGAGGATGTCTACTTAAATCCATTTAAGTTTCCTTAAATGTTGCTTTCCATAGTACCATCTTAGTCTTTTGGCTCACCCAGTAGTCTCCTAGGCCATCTTATTCTTGTCCTTGACCTCAAATGACTTGATTTCCAAATCTTAATCTTGAGCCTAAGCCTCCCTTTTGAATTTCAGACTTCTCTTTTCAAATGCCTACGTGGATATCTCTTTTTCAAAGTCAACAGGTATTTTTAATTCAATATGTTCCAAGCTGAATTTATTATTTCCCCCACAAATCTGCCTCTTATCTTCATGGTTGGAGTTACCCTGGATATGGTTACCCAAGCTAGAAACTTAGGGATCATCTCAATTCCTCCCCCTTTTACTGCTAACATTAACTGCAGACTACAATCTAATTCTTTGACTCTTGAACTTTCCTTTCCATCCTCAATGACACTTAACTCAACATCTTATTGTTTATCAGAATTACTGCCAAAGTTGCCTAACTTCTCATCACTAATCTCATCTCCTGATTTGCTCCAAAGGTGTCATCTTAAAATAAAAAATCTTACTATGTTAACCCCCACTATAGCACAAAACTTAAACATGCTTCTCAGGGTTTATAAAGCTATTTCTGATCAAGCTCCTGCCAATAATTTGGGCTTTATCCCTCACTACTTTTTCACAAACCCTGAACTCTCAATTCTCCAAAATGGATGCAGTCTCTCGTACCTCTATGTTTAAATCTCAAGAGCTCTCCTACAATTCCAACATCCCTACTCCTGCCCACTGCCTCACCCTACTCATCCTCCAAAGAAGTAATAGACTTTTCTGCTCTCCTACCATTCTTTCTATTCATTCTTCTATTGTAGAAGTTGTCCTACTCTTTTTTAACAGTTTACTTTATATTGCTTTCCCACTGGATTCTAACTTCCTGTAGAAAAATACTTCAGTGATTTTAGATTTCTGAAACACTTAATAAACAAATTATTCCAAGATTGGGGTATACAGTTACCTTCCTCCACGGGTGCTAACACAAGATACTTATTTGCTTTATAGTACTTATAATTTTGTCAAAACCCATTTACCTGTTTCTTGTGTTTTTATATTCTGCAGCTCTAACTGGTGTATTTTCTGAAGTTCCTTGATCTTTTCCTCTTGAACAGAAATAAGTTCCTCTTTAAGACTGCAAAGAGCTTTATCTTTTTCTTTTTCCATGTATTCACGAACCTGATCCACATGAGTTGAATAAACCAGAGAGAGGCATATACGCTGAGCTTCCATCTGTAGCCTTAAATCATTCTTAAAAGTAAATGTATATACACATCAGAAAATTTTAAAATGACAACTCAAATCATTTAACATCTATTTTACTGCATATACTGACCACAAAGGGGAAAAATACATGAAATTATAGTTTAAAAATTCATATAAGTATAATTTTTTTTCTCACTTTTCATTCTGATGCATTGATCTACTTGTATTTTTTAAGGAAAGCAGCACAATGCTTTCATTAGCTCAACTTTATGGTAAATTTTGATATCTGGTATGGCTTCATCTTTGATTTGTTTAAAAATATTTTAAATGTAAATAAATACAAAGAATAATGTAATAAACACTCATGCATTCACACTCCAAATTAATAAATGCTAATATTTTGTCTTTTTTCCCCCTTCAATTTAGCTCCTCCCTAACACACTTTTGGTTAAAACAAAAATATAAATAAGATTTAATCTACCATATTCCCATTCCTCCTTCCCCAGAGACAATCATTAACACAAACTAGTTAGCAAGTCCAGTCCACTACTTATACTATCACTTCTCGATATACCTGTCAACAATGTACTATATATTACTTTTCTAAAGAATTTACATAAATGGTACAAAATATTTATTTTACAAACTGCTCTTCTCATTCAATATCCTTCTGAGAGTTATCCATGTAGATATAGGTTATTTTAACTGTAGTATAGTATATATGAATACACCATGATTTGTCCATTTCCTCTCTGGAGATCAACTGGGTTATTTCTAATGTCTTTATATTTCAAAAAATGTTGCAATAAATTCTTATACACATCCCCTCATACAAATGTGCTAGTGTTTTTCTAATATAGTGGTTCTCAAACCTTAGCATGCATCAGATTTATCTGGAGTGTTTATTAAAACAGATTGCTGGGCCCCTCCAAAATTTCTGGTTCTGGAGATCTGGTGTGGGACCTGGGAATTTGAATTTTAACCAGTTTCCAAGTGATACTGATGTTGCTGATCAGGGACCACACTAAGAACCATCTACAAATGTAATTTCTGGGTTGTAGCTAATGCACATTAACTGTATTAGATTTTACCAAATTATTATTATTTTTTAAATCCTCACCAGAGGATTTTTCCATTATTTTTTCAGAGAGAATGGAAGGGGGCGGGGGATCCTTTAGTCCGTGGGCTGATGCTCGAACCACTGAGCCAAACTGACCAGGGCTACCAAATTATTTTTTATGTAATTGTACCAATTTACACTGATATTAACAGTGTATATGAGTACTCATCTCCCCTATAGTCTCACCACACTTTTTATTGAGAGACTTATTTTGCAATCTGATGGGTAGAAAATGCTGTTTTATTGTTAAATCAATTTATAAAGTTAAAAGTATCTTTTCATGTTTATTAGACATTTTGGTTTACTATTTTGAGACACATCTATATATATCCACTGTTCATTTTTATAATTCTGAACCTCTCCTTTTATTAGTATTCTTTACATCATCTTGATATTAATCTTTTGTTTTTACTATATGTGGCAAATATCTAATCCCAGTCCTTCAACTTATTTTGTGGTATTATTTGTAAAACAGATATAATGACATTTTTCAATCTTTTCTTGTGACATTTTTCAATCTTTTTTTGTCCTCATTTAAAGTCCTTCTCTATCAAGACCCTAATTTCCTTTCATGTGAACACCTTTAACCAATTTGGAGTTATTTTATTCTAAAGGGTAAGGACCTAATTCCTTAACTCCCCACCCCAAATACCAAAAGGATATTTTCCAAAAAGCACACACTGAACACTGTCAACTTTTCCTGACTTGGCTGCTTCTCTCACTGCATTCAAGCTGCTCGAATACCACCTCAGGTTTTCCCTGACCTACCCTACGTAAAAAAGCACGCATCGCCCCACTTCTGGAAGACCCATCCTCATATCATAATTTAATTTTTTCATACTACTTATTACCACTTGACATGTTATAATTTCTGTTTTGTTTAATGTCTACTCTAAAATACAAGCTTTATTCTTCATTGCCTATTTTTACTCACTGTTAAATCTGCAGTGTCCAGAACAATAGTAGAGGCTCCTTAGATTATACCAAGTAAGTGTTCATTTGTAGGGCCGCCTCTTCCACATACTAAATTTTCACAAGTATCTGGGTATGTTTCTGGGTTTTCCACTAAGCTCCACTGATCTACTTCTCCATCCTAGCATCAGAACTATACTGTCTATTTTAATTTTTTAATGTCTTGCTATCAAATAAAATTTTCTAGCCCAGCTGATGTTGCTCAGCGGTTGAGCACTGACCTATGAACCTGAAGGTCAGGGTTCGATTCCAGGTCAGGCCACAAGCCTGGGTTGCGGGCTTGATCCCCAGTAGGGGGCGTGCAGGAGGTGGCTGATCAATGAATCTCACTCATCACTGATGTTTCTATCTCACTCTCACTGTCCCTTCCTCTCTCTGAAATAAAACATATTTTAAAAAATAAAAATTAAAAATTAATTTTTCTAGGACTATCTTGGCTGTTCTTAAATATTTACTCTTTTATATCAATTTTAAAATCAGTTTTTCAAGATTCATGAAAAACTTTATTGGAGTTTTCATTGGAACTACAGTGAATGTAAACATTTGAGAGTAATTATATTTCTATATTATATCTTTTCACTATCAGTATGGTATATATTGTCATATAGGTAGGTCTTTAGGTACTTCAATGTTTTATAATTTTCTAAGTTCAAAACACCTTATGTAGTATTTAAAGTTTGTCTGTTCTGTTCATATCCTTTGTTTCTCATTTCTTGTCATACAGCATTAGATAGTAACTACAAGACAATATTAAAACAGTAAAGTTGATAGAAGGCATCCTAGTTCTACACTGGATTTTAACAGAAATGCTTCTAAATTTCACCATTAGAAATGTTGTCTGTTAAATATTTTGATAAAAATCATTATCATAGTCAAGAAATTTCTATTTCTGATTTCTTAGTGTTTAAAATTATAAATGAATTCTTATAACTTTTATGGATTATTTTCCAGCATCTATTAAAATGATGTATGAATGCAGAGATTAATAGATTTTTCAGATCTTCCATTTCTTGGGATAATTTGCTAATATTTTATTTAGGATTTCTGCAACCATATTCATAAGTAAGATTAGCCTATAATTTTATTTTCTTGTACCATTGTTGTCAAGTCTTGATATCAATATTATACCGGCTTCATAAAATATACTGGGTACCTTTTCTTTCTCACTCCCTCCCTCTCTCCCCTATCTTTTACCCTATTTTAGTAGATGATTATATATTTGTTCTTTGAAGAGTTGGTACAACCACTTATAAAATGGTCTCAGTGTAGTATTTTTGGTTGGGGGAAGAGTGTAAACTTCTAACTACTATTTCAAATGCTTAAATGGTTATTGGTTTATTCAGGTTTTGCATTTCTATTTGAGTTAGATTTGATAATTTATATTTTTCCAGAAAACCATCTAGTTTATAATTTCAAATTATTCATATAGGTTACTGATAATATTCTTTTATGATTTTTAAAATCTCTATATTTGTACAATCATTTTTTCAGAGGTCTAATAACTCTTACTAATCTTTTCAAAGAATAAACTTTCAATATCATTGAACTCTCCTCCTCTTTTGGCTATTCTAACTTTGCTTATTTATGTCCTTAACTTTATTATTTCCTTCCTTCTACTTTCTTTGAGTGTGTATACTTTGTTATTCTATTGAATTAATAGCTTCATTAATTTTTAATATTCTTGGCTCTTCTTGTGCATTGATTCCTCCAGATAAACTGTAAACAATTAAATTTCAAAATCTTTTTATCATAATTTTGGTTAGAATTATACAAGCCTTGCGGATTTTTCTAGAGCTATATGGCATTTTACAATTTAAATATCTCCCACTGAAAAATTAGTCTTCTCATTTATACCCCATGCCTTTCATTAAAGCTTTTCATCAGTTCATTTGCTTAAACTTTCTAGGTATTTAATTACATCTGTGGATTATGACAACTGTGCTTCTCTCCATTTATACCACAAACCTTTTTGTCTCTACATTCGTTAGGACCTATGGGACAATGATGAAAAGCAAGTGATAAAAACTATCCTGAGCCCGGCCGGGCGTGGCTCAGCGGTTGAGCATCGACCTAGGATCCAGGTGATCGGGGTTCGATTCCTGGTCAGGGCACATGCCCGGGTTGCGGGCTTGATCAATGACTCTCTCATCATTGATGTTTCTATCTCTCTCTCTCCCTCTCCTTTCCTCTCTCTGAAATCAATAAAGATATATTTAAAAAAACAAAACAAAACAAAACTATCCTGATCTTGTTCCTAACTCTAACCTGAAGGCCTATGCTGTTTCACTGTTGGTTCTTGATAAGCTGGCTTTATTTTGCTTATTCTTCCATTTACTCACTCATTTTAAAAGTTTATTAACTGCCCATTATGTGTCGGACATTGTTCTAGTCTCTAAATTCCAATACCATTTTCAATATTAATTATTACCTTCAACTTTACACATACACATTTCAATCCATGCTGTCCCCAAGCATCAATCATCAATCATATCAATAGCATTTCTGCCACTCCTCCCTCTTCCTTGCATCTCAACAGTGACAAGACTTCTATGTTTTAATTTTTCTCCTTCTGCTCAAACTTCCTAATCATATTAAAATAACACGGAATTATACTTCAAAATTATTCATTTGTTACCTTTAATTATAAAAAAATCTTAACACCTGCATTTTTTTGGTCTCAGAGATATCTGTTCCATTTACTAAACTCAGTCCCAGTAGTATTTTTTGTGGCTTTAGTATTATTTCTAAGCATATTTAGATTGCTCTTAGATGTCACTGTTGTGTAAATTATTGCTCAGTTTTCCCAATGAGCTTCCTTCCATACATACACACTTCACTCTCCTCCCCACCAATAAGGCGGTCTTGGTAGTGATGAGTGGGCAGGGACAGTTTACACACTTGCTTCTCTTCACTTTCTGTAAGTTAATGTCACTGAAAATGTCTTTAGTAGGGAAAATAAAATTCCTATTGAAAAAGTGTGACCATTTTACCATCTTCAAATTCAGATCCTCTCCCAGTAATGCTTTTTAAAAAAATTTAAATGGTATCTACATTTTAGGATTAATGAAATCAAATTAAAACCAGTTTAAGGTTTTAAAAACAATTCCAGGTATTTAACAAGGCATTAATAATTATGCAACTTGAATTTCTTAACTCTATTTAAGTTATTAAAATGGCAAATTTCTTCACATATGATATATATTAGAATAGTAAAAACTTTCCAGTGGTTCCCTACTGTATATAGAGTAAAATCTCAACGTCTTACAAAGTCTATAAGGCTCTCCAAGAACTGGCCTCTTCCTCCTTCTTCAAACTTTTCTTCCACTCTCCCTCTCTCAAAGTCAATTACATGTACCTTCATTCTGCAACTCAAATTCATCTACGCCTTTACAACTGCTCTGACTTCCTTGTGGTCGGCTCCTCCCTGCCATTCAGATCTCAGTTCAAATGTCAATTCCTCCAAGAGACCTTTCCTGACCACCCTATTTAATGCTGCCACCACCACTACCCATTATTCTCTATCACAGTATCTGTTTTATTTTCTTCACAGGATTTATCACTATTTCTAACTACTCATTTCCTCCTATACTGCCTGCCTCCATCACTAGAATATATGCTATCTGAGAGCAGGAATCTTTCTCTTGTTTGCCATTATATACATATACCTGGCAAGGGATTCAGTAAATACTTGTTAAATAAATGAAAAAACACATAAAGCTTGAGTTAATATCATTATACAAGATACCCAGTGGAATGTTTCTGTTATTTCTAATATTAGTATGTAGTAAATATAAATTGTTGAGAGTGATCTATTATTACTTATAACATGCATTCTTTAACTGTATTTAGAATTAATACTTTTTCCCCTTTCAGGTATAAGGATACTCGAAGAAAACTCTAGGAGTTAAATTGAGATTATTTTTCAGGGAAATATAGTTTCATAACTACTGAACAACTAAAGAGTAAAGTTTAAAGTTAATTTTCAGTTGTGGAAACTTGAAAACACCAATATGAATGAAAATTCTGAAACCGATCTTTGGGATTATAACAAGATAATAAAAAAATATATTTTCTAAAGGTTACATTCTCAACAAAGTTATTTAGACTCTCATCTTCCCAAAGAAAATGACAACTCTTTTAGTTCTTGAGCAGAATGTACACCATAGATTAACTGAAAGCCAACCATGTTTGAGAATTACATTATAGGGTTTACTTTCATTCTCCTGTAAGGAGGTTTATGTTCTTGGAAGATAAAAACTTTTTTTGTATGAAATGTATGTTAACGATGTATTTTAGCATATATAAATAAGCAAGCATACCTGTTCTGATTTAAGTACACTAAGTTCCTGCTGAAGTTTATCATTTTCACTGAGTTCAGTTATCCCAAGTGATAACTCATTTGCCACTGATGTCAAGTGAGCCCCACACAACTGTTCTTGTTTGCTTTCTTTTCCAACAGTCATATTTTCAACAGGTATTTTCTCATCCTCCATTATTTTTGATCCACCAAAATCCTTATTTATTTTAGAAATTGATCCTCCAGAATCCCTGCTTGTCATAGTCACAACTCCACCGTTTAAAGAGCTTAACTGAACATCACATCCACTTACATTTTCTGTCCTACTACTGTTAATTATGATTTCTAGCTCTTTACATCTCAATAAAACTTGCTCTTTCTCTTGCTTTAAAGATTTAACTTCTTCACTTAGAAAACAAATTTCACCATGTTTCTGACTTAGTTGTTCAGAAAGATCAGACAGTCTCTCTGACAATTCTAATTTTTCTCGCTTGGTTACCTCAAGTTTTTCCATAAGTTCTGTTGTATCTTTCTCAACAACCTCACCAATTTCCCATGGCTCTGCTATAAAAGGTTTGTTGTCGTCAAAGACTAAACTTTTCGTTTTTGAGGTAGTTGGATTTCTTCTTTGCAAAAGATGAAGCTCTTCACTAAGTGCTTTAAGCTTACTTTTATACTCTACCTCTTGTTTATTTTTACTGTCTTCTAAATCATTTTTTGCCTTGAGAAGGCAAGCATAATCCTCTTGTAACTCTTGATAGTTAACTTCAAAATTTTTTTCAGCAAATGAAAAAGTGTTCCTCTGCTTCTCAATCTCTTCAGTTAGCTGAATACATTGCTTTCTGAGTTCTTCATTTTCCTCTGTGAGTATTTCTCTTTCTTTCTGCCAGCCACCATCTTTGGATTTGGACTTAATGGAGTCCATGAAAATCAACCTTTCTTCTTGGTTAACAGGAGTATATATTTTCAACATGTCTTCAAGGGCTTTTTTTTCATCTTTAAGAATGCTATTCTCTGCTTCAAGTTGTACAAATTTTTCTTGAAGGTCATCTTCTTTTTCCTTCATTTGTTTTTCCAATAATTCAGTTTTAAGGTGTAATTCTTGAACTTCTTGTTCAAGTGTACCCTTTTCCTTTTCTTCTTGTCTGAGTATTTCAATTTCTTTTTGAAGTTCATTGATTTGAAGAGTCATTTCTTCTGATTTTGAGTTCACAAGGGACTGCTGTATATCTTTTAGCTTTGAAATTTCTAAAATTAATTGATTCTGCTTAGTTATTAAATTGTCTTTTTCAAACTGCATGGTTTCTATCTTTTGACTCATTTCATTCTGTAAGCCATCTATCTGCTGTTTATAGTGAATACCCAAGTTATCTTTAAGTTTTTCAATATTTATTCGATGTTCAATTTCTAAATCTTCCTTTAGTTTGGAAAGTTCTTCTTCATGACTAAACAGAAGCTGTGTTCTCAGTCTCTCTAATTCAGCCTCTTGTGATTCAGCCATTCTATCTAACACAGCATTCTTTTCTCTTTCTAACATTTCAAGTTTTATCTTATAATTTGTAACTTCTGCTTCATGTTTTAATTCTAGTTCCTTCCTGGATTCAGATGCAGATACGATCTCAGCTTTCAAATTCTCCACTGTACTGAGGGACTTATGTGCTTCATTGAGTTTACTTTCTTGTTCAGCTATTGTCTGTCTAGCTCTTTGAATTTGGTCCCTTGAAAAGCTCAATTCTTCAAATAGTTCTTCAAGCTGTCTTTGCAGAGCAGATTTCTCTCCTGAAATTCTTCCTAATTCTTCCTTGAGTTTTTCCTTTTGAGAGTTAGTATCTTGCAATTTTATGTTCAGTTCATTTATTGCTATATTCATTAACTTTATTTGATCTTCGTTAGCTGTAATATTTGGACATGATCTTAAAGCATTATCCATTTCTTCCTTATGTCGTGTTTTAAGTTCATCTATCTGTGACATGTGTTGTTTTATTAACTCTTGTTTCATCTGCACTATCTGCTGCCCATACATTTCATCCAGCTCTGCTCGGAGTTGTTCTAACTTTCTTTGTGCGTCTTGTTCCATTCTTTGCAGGTTATCAGTTTCAAATTGGCTATCTTTATGGTTTTTCTTCTGAAGTTCTTCAACTGTCCCCATTAACTGTTTTATTTCCTCAGAACACTGTCTTTCCTTTTGCTTGGAATTAGTAAGCTCTAAATTCATATTTTTTATCTCGTGGTTCTTTTGTGCAACCTGTTCTTGTAATTCTTCCAGTAATTTGTCAGCAGCTGTGACTTTATCCTTTAGTTCAAGAGTTTTTCTTTCTTCTTCAATTATTTTTGTATTTAATTCTTTGATGATTGCCTCCTTTTCTTGTATTTCTTTATTTGAGCTTTCTACTCTTTTATCTTGTTCCTTTAAAAAGAAAAAAATGAAACTATGAAAATGACATTTTTACTTCCTGGGAACTTACATCACTTAACCCCATTACCAAGAGTAATATTTTTACATAATTCTATAAAAAGTGACTGCTGAGCGTGTCCCTCAATTTTTCCCAAGTCAATGAGATATAGGACTTATTTACCCAACACTACTTTTGAGCAAACATTACAGTAGTGTTGGCCTTCTTGGGAGGAAGAAATTTTCTTATATTGCTATGATTAAAAGTTTTAACTTAAAAAGTCAGATTAAGATGTGTCTAAACCATTATATTTTCATATTTCTTACTAACCAACATTCTAAGTATTTAGTGTTTTCTATAGCTAGAATATTTATACTATATACTCTTTATAGTTCTAGAAAAAAAGTCTTAAAAATCAAGGTTCCTCCCATGTATTCTGATGACCTCAAGGTGTCTGATGGGCAAGTGCCTTAACTTAATCCCTGGAGCTAAGTATATTAGAAATTTAGGGATATGCAACACTTAAGTGGTTGAACTTCAAGTCACATGCAAGACAACCATACCATTTATGACATAGCAACTTGGTCCTAGACTTTTGGTTTCAATAAGAACTTGTAAGCAGGACAGATACTTTATCCTGGTGTGGGATTTTATTTTGGAATTGCATATAAGTCTAAACCCAGAACATATGCAAAAGCTGTGATTATCATTAATCACAATCATTCACAGGAGTCTTATACCACAAGGGAGTCAAGCAGAAGCCCTGGAGATGAAGTTTTGCCTCTGTTACTTAGTTGCCTAAGTAAAGGTTGTAGTCCCAAGAACAGAGAAGAAAGTAAAATCCAAAGAATGGAACAGAATATAACTAGGTAATAAGCAAAATCACCTTAAGGAGACAAGAGTCCCAGGCCAAGGGGATTTAAAGGCACCTCGAATGAATATATTAACATATAGAAACAAAGAACGTAAAAGCCCAGAAAAAGGAAAACCTCAGAGGGAAATGTTGGCAGAGCCCATTCATGTACAGTCCAGGGAAGAGAACCAAGGTGCCATGAAACTGAGAATTCTGATCCTTCTGGGAAAAGCATTCCAAACGTAGAAGGCAACGTAGGGGATTGTAGCAAACAGAATTTAAGAATTCCAATCCAGAGGCACAATCATTCCTACTGTGAGATGAATACATCAGGTTATTACAGCCCAATGCCCTGAATATTTGATTCCTCTAACATCCCTTGATCTCATGCTCACTAAAGAACTTTCTCTTATAATTATTTGGCTTTTCAAAAGTAAAATCCAATGAACTTGAAGTATATAGGTCTCTGGGAAAATTATTTCTCATTATAAATTAATAATCTTATATTGAAGATTTAAATATTAGCCTCTTGAACTTGGAAAATCTGAGTTTACTTGAGATAGCTCAAGTCTCAGTTAATAGAAAATAAAAACCAAATCAGACTTCTGGACTTACAAGCAAAAGACCGGATTCTTTACTATATAAACCAAGGCAATGAATGCTATCCTGTGCAGCCACTTGAGAAAATTCTATCAGCTTTTGACTTGATATCACATAGCCCATCCAATGTTACGGTAAGTTATTACCAAGAACTGAACCTTCTTAATTTCTACACTACCAAATGACACTTAAAATCAGTTTAATCTCTGAAATCTGTGTTTTTGTCTATAAAATAAAGATAATATTTCCTCAATCTCACAAAATATGCTCAAAACTAAAATAAGTATATTAATTATTAAAACAAAATAAATATATTTTCTGTTATATATAAGTGTAATGTATTTATATACTAGAAAAAATCTATAAAGCATTATGGAACCTATAAAAGAGTAAAATCAGTTCACTGAGGACAACTTAAGTTAAATTGATAATTAGTTTTGAAAATGTGAACATTGTTATAAATCTGTAACATTTCTATTTCCTGATTTCCTATGGGGGAAAACCCCTCATAAAACAGTATCATTTAATTCAAAATTGTTCATCACCTGATATAACTGCAAACAAACAAGAATAATTCTTCATTTAACTATTAAACAATACAAATTCATGGTTCATTTTTCTTAGTATCGTTTATTTCAAAAATACATGGTTTTAAACCACTTATTTTGTATTGCAAAAAAACGACAGCCCTGTGATTGAAGATACAATCCTTCTACTTCTGGACACAGACCTGAGAGAGTAGGACTAATATACTTCCTGCCTGTGACTACTGCACCATGGGAAGTTCATAGGATTAAGACAATGTGAGTACACCTCGAATTATCAATGCAGTTGTCTAGGGGACCAAAACAGTTTCAACTATCACCCTAATGCTCTAGTCCCTCAGCTACTCTGATGGAACTACTACTCAGGAGAATTCATTCAAAGGGAAAAAAAGAGAAATTAAAATATATATGTGACGAAAAAGAGACTGATAATAAAAGTATTCTTGCTAACAGTCAAATAAAGGTTATTCCCCCTACATAAGTGAATTATTTGAATTTTAAATAATTTTAAATTATTCTGCCAACTAAGTATAATATAACACAATAAAATTCAATTTCCAGGCTATTCTAACATGAACTGTCTTTCTACTTTCATCCTGGAAAGACTCACTTTCAAAGACTATCATTTTCTAGTTAAACTATTTTTTGCTCCCTATACATTTTCAACATGTATTAGCCTGGGTCTTTATGCACACTCCACCCTCTGTCTAAAATGTACTCCCCATCTCTATCAGTTCAGATTCAGTTCATAATTTATTCACTTATTTACCAAATAAGTATTGAGTAGCTGCTATGTGCCACACATTATGACAACTGCCAAGGAAACAAAATACAATTAAAAAGATTGCTCTAACTTATAGACATACCTTACACATCACCTCCTCCCTATAGCCTACCCTGAATCATTTCCTTTACAAAGTCAGACCTACTCAGAACTTTCAACACACGTTTTACCTATGTTTATCCTTATTTTGTGGTATCTTGTATACATGGTACCATGAGATCCAGTGAAGAAAAGGGCATATTTTAAGCATCACTATCTCTTGCCAGGGCCTGGTACAAAACAGGTGTTTTGTAAATACCTACATAATACTTAAATTACCTTGGCTGTAAAGCATGTCCATTTCATAGTTTCAGTATCTTAAATTTGTATATCTTCTATTTTCTTAAGAGCAAAGTCTCTGAAGTCAGGCTACCTAGGTTTGGTATCTGGTTCTACCAACTTATTGCCTATATACTTGGGCAAACTGCTTCCTCTTGCTTTGCCTTGGTGTCCTCATCTGTAAAATGGAGGTGATAATGGTACCTCTGCCTCAGAAGGTTTTTGTAATGATTCAATGAATTAATATGTACAAAATGCTTTGAATACTGCCTGGTGGCAAGTGAACAAAAATAGAACATAGCTAATACTTTTATTATTAACCCAACAGTACTCTTGTCTTGGAAATTTCTCAGCCTCTTGCAGAAGAGCCTCCTAAGTTTATAAAAAGTACTGTATTGTATGTACAAGTCTGTCCTCATTATTTACAAATTCTGTATCTGTGAATTCATCTACTGCCAACATTTATTTTTAATCCCAAAATCAATCCTCTCAGTCATTTTCAGAAGTGTACAGCTTGTCTGGGTGTGGCTCAGCAGTTGAACATCGACCTAGAATCCAGGAGATCGGGGTTCAATTCCCGGTCAGAGCACATGCCCGGGTTGCGAGCTCGATCTCCAGTTGGGGGTGTGTAGGAGGCAGCAGATCAATGACAACTCTCTCATCATTGATGTCTCTATCTCTCTTTCTCTCTTCCTCTCTCTGAAATCAATGAAGATATATTTAACAAAAAAAAAAAACCCAAAAAACAAAAAAAAGTGTACAGAGTGGCAAAAAATTTGAGTTGCTGGACATGTGTATTTTCAGCTGACTCCCAACAAGGCAACCACACTGTCTTCTTGCTTCAGCTCTCACATGGAGAGGAGAGATGGAGAGGAGAATAAAGACAGTAGGGGGCAGTGCAGTGTAGTACAAGATATTTTGATTCTGGGCCAGCTGGACAGTTTGAATCCCAACATTGGCAACTGTAGCAGGGTGGCCACAGGCAAGTTGCTTAACATTTCTGACCATCATTTTATCTTTTGTAAAATAAATAAAATATAATCTACCAGGATGAGCTATTTTTAGGATTTAACATTATAATTTATGAGAGACGTGTATGTGTGTGTGAGAGACGTACGTGTGTGTGTGTGTGTGTGTGTGTGTGTGTGTGTCCAAGGAGCACATATTTGCTACATAAGTGTTCCAGGCAACTATATAAAACATAACTAGGGCGGGTGGGTGGAGGAGGAGAGAGTAGCCAAAGTATTTACAGGCATATATGCACAACCCAAGGACACGGGACAATGGTGGGGAAAGGGACTGGGGAGGGGGATGGGACGGGGTGGAATGGGTCATTGGGGAGAAAAAGGGACATCTGTAATATTTTAAACAAAAATAAAATTAAAAAATATATAATAAACACTATCATCTACAAGAAAAAAAAACAACTAGTGTGAATAAAGAGAACTGACTTTATTTTTTCTAATTAAAATCCATAAAATTTCATTTTGTCATAAAAATATTTTCAGAATTTCATAATCATGGCTAAAATGAATAGAAATACCTATAGATGAATAAAAAGAATAGAAAATCTAGTTGTGGATTTAGATTCTCCTGAAAACTCAGTTTAACATAAGCTTGTCACTTTCAAGGAACTCAGTAATGAGTATTATCTTAAAACTACTATTGTGAGATTTCTAATTGCTTTAGAAACAAATTATTTTACAAACTTAAAGAACTTTTCTTAATTATAACATTTTGTGATTCATGTACATAAGAAAAAGATAAACACTTGCATATAAAACTTGAAAGTTAATTGTAAAGCTGCTACAGTTGCCTCTTTAAGATAAACATACCATTTCATATGCTTTAATTTTCTCTTGCAAAAAACTGATTTGCTTTTTGAAGTCTTCTTTCTTTTTTTGATAATCTTCTAATAGATGGTCTTGTGCTTCCAGCTGTTGTTGATGAGTGAGAATTTGTTGTTTGGCTTGTAGCAAATCTGCAGCTGTGCTACTATGAGTGCTGTTTCTCAAAGTTTCACTAGCCTGTAACTTGAAAACAGAAAGAAACCCCATAGTATTAAATTCTGAAGTGAATGCAGTAAGCAATACACACCTCCTGGAGGTATTAACTTGGCTCACAATTCTTTCTGGGAACTGTGCTTAACTTACAGGCTTGAGACCCCAGCAAACATACTGCTACGGCTGATCAGGGAGTATGGGCACATCCAAACCAAACCAGTAAGATTATTTTTCCCATGATAAAGCTGAGAAAGTTGTCTAATGAGAGAGGTAAGTTTGAGGCAGACAAGCAGAAAGGAATGGGCCTGAGATTTCCTGGGTTCCTGATGACTTTCTAGTTTCTGATCTCAATCCATTTCAGGGATCTGGTCGCAGTTCTGCCTTGAATTCTGTAAGATATGTATCCTTACACTACATTCTTCCCTTTTGCTGAAGCTATGTCCAATTATTTTCCATTACTTGCCATCAGAAACCTTAATACAATTAGATTCCTATGACTCTAATTAAAGGTAAATGGAGTATATGTAGTCTAGTTACCATTTCAGACTCTAATTAAAAGCATACCAGAGTTGGCAAAGGTAGGATGTGACTACATGTTAATTTCTGCAAAACTCCACCCAATCAGACTTAAAAGGTTTTGTAGGATTTCAAAATATAGACAAAGAAGTACAAAGAAATAAAAGCAAGGAACCACTCATGAAATAGGACTTAAATTCTTGGTTAATATAACAACATATATTCACTAGTTTTTCCAAGATGATACATAATAAGCAAATGAATTTTAAACAAATTTAAATTTGATTTGGAAAGTGTGAAAAAATGCTCAATTGTTTACTAAAAATCTAATAAATTTTGTCCCACAGGTAATACTTACATACTGAAACTGAATCTGCAAATTTTGACTTTGTTCTGTCAACTCTAAGAATTCTCTCATCGTCTCGTCCTTTTCTTTTCTTGCCTGTTGTAAGTTAGCCGTGAGCCGGGTTATGATGCCATCTCTTTGTTTTATGGCAGCTTCAAATTCTTGTAACTAAAAGACATCAGTGAAATTAATAAGGGCTAGACTTACTTTTTTAAATGAAACAGATTATTTTCTTAAAAAGATATGATTTCAAAGCTCACTGGCAGAAAGAGGACATACGGATGGCCAAGAGACATATAAAAAGATGCTCAGCGTCACTAATCCTCAGAGAGATGCAAATGAAAACCATAATGAGGTATCACCTCACACCTGTCAGAATGGCACCATCAACAAATCAACAAACGACAAGTGCTGGCGAGGGTGTGGAAAAAGGGAACCCTAGTATACTGATGGTGGGAATGCAGACTGGTGCAGCCACTATGGAAAACAGTATGGAGGTGCCTCAAAAGATTAAAAATTGACCTGCCATTTGACCCAGCGATCCCACTTCTAGGAATATATCCTAAGGAAACTGAAACACCAATCAGAAAGAACTTATGCACCCCTATGTTCACAGCAGTGTAATTTACAAGTAGCTAAGATCTGGAAACAGCCCAAGTGCCCATCAGTAGATGAGTGGATAAAAAAGCTGTGGTATTTACACCATGGAATACTACACAGCTATAAAAAAGAAGAATCTCTTACCTTTTGGGAAAGCAAGGATGGAACTGGAGAATATTATGCTAAGTGAAATAAGCCAGTCAGAGAAAGAAAGTACCACATGGTGTCACTCATATGTGGAATATAATAAACAAAATAAACTGATGAACAAAATAGATCCAGAGACTGGATCAGAAGCATGGAACAGACTGAGGGATCTCAGAGGGAAGGTGGGGGTGGGGGAGTGGGTGGGGAGAGATTAATCAAAGAACTTATATGCTTCTATGCATAACCTATAACCTATGGACACAGACATTGGTATGGGGAAGGCCTGGGGGTGGGGTGGATGCAGGGTGGAGGGGATCAATGGGGGGAAAAAGGGGACATCTGTAATGCTTTCAACAATAAAGATAAATTTTTTTTTAAAAGTACATTACAGGCAAACTTAAAAAAACACACCAAAAAACTCACTGGCAGAATTATTACGATTTGTAAGCAAACTTTTCCATATTTGAAAGCTATTAGCTTGAAGGAATTGGTTTTACTTCCAAATCAACTTTAAAAAAAATCATCTGAACTTAGAAACCAAACATCTTAGGTCTAACTAGTTCATATATCTACTTCTAGGACAGTGCCTTTACACTGAGGGATGTCTCAATCTGTTCCTAGGCAACACCATCATAGACACTTGCAATCCTCACTCTTTTCTGGAGGATGAAACTGAAATATATTGTCATCCTTATCAATGTCCTATTTCGCCGTTTCTATAACTAACTGCCAAAAACAACAGATGTCATTTTAACCAGAAGAGGTTACTTACAAGGATTCACTGACATTTTTAATGAGTTTAAATCATATTTTGATGTGGTCTGCACAATAATTTTCTCTCAGGCCGACTACAAAAACATCTACTCTACTGAAATGATTTCAGCCTACCTATCTCAAAAAGTTAAATAAAAGAGTCCATGTTTTATTAGTCCTGTTAATGAAATCCTGTTTTTAAGTGAGGTTGCTTATAACATATATATATATATATATATATATATACACACACACACACACATATATATATATATATATATATATATATGGAGAATTATTATGAGATGACCATAGCTATCTTTAATAACCCCATCTTTAAAGAATGTACATATACTATCATTCAAATTTCCTATTTGTTCCTATTTGTTTTTATGAGTAACAAAAACCACATAAGGTAAACATACTTGCTGCAGTCCTTCAGTCCCATAGGTGGCCCTCATTTCTTCCAGTTCTCTGTTTAGTTCTTCAGTCTCATGCTGTTTCCCAGCCAATTCATTTTCCATCACCTCTAGGTGGGTCTGACTGTACTGTGCTCCATGTTCAGAATAAGACTCATCGGCACCAAATTCTTCTTCCTAAGTCAATCCAAGATGTTGAATAATTCAGTACTACCAACATTCCTCAGGAAGAGGAATTCAAATATTCAAAACAAAGTCCACTTTAAAACATCACTCATCACTTGGAAGTTTACCGGTATGGCAACCTACTTTGTTGTTAATGTGATATATACTTCAAAAGCAAAAACAAGATATATGCAAAGTCTGTTACATCAAGTTTTAGAACAAAAGATGGATAATTTTGTTTTGTTAAACATTAAAAGCATTTAGGATTCAGCCACAGAAAGAAGTACATGCAGTAAAAAGCTTTGTTAGTAAGCCAGATGGTTTTAAACAGTTTATAAACCATTAGTATCATGAGTAGTTTTAAATACTGTACCCTTAATAAATTTGTAGGCTTTCCTGTTCTCATCACAAAACTGCAACCATTTACCTGTATAAAAATAATTTCCTGATATATTATGATTTTAAATAGAATTCTATTTATAGCTAACAACTGTATTTCTGTTAACTGTATTCACGCCTCTTTTATGCGTAGGGAAACACCTCACTGGCAAAAACAGATACAGCGATTACATTTAAGAATCTAAAAGACACGATGACTATTTCAAATGCCAACCATTCCTCAAACATTTGAGTACTTACAATGTAAAAACACTGCACTATACGTTTTCTTTTAAGTGATTTAAAGTTCTAACTATGTACAGTTTTTATTTTGTCGTCATCAGGATAACTATAAACATCAAATTACTGGATCCTCTTCTACAAAACACTGTCTTAAAATCATGTAAATAATTTTTTATTAAGTCCTATTCATTTTAAAGTAAAACTGTCTACTCGTATAAATTCACTAAAATTTGGGAAGTAGCTCTAGAGGTAAGAGATGACGAGGCGAGCAACACTCCTTCCAAAACCTTCCCCTGGGAAAAGTACTATATAGCCATGCCAATCCTGATGGATGTGGAGATTTTCCAGAACATACTGCTGCCTGTCTCTATCACAGACATTTGGTGGTAGGAAGGACAACTCTAGGGCTGACCTGGTGGGAGATTAACTTCAAATCCCTCAGTCCATTTAACAACCTCCTCTCCCTCCCCCGCAACAGTATACAAATGAACTCTATTCCACTCACATCTTAATTATTCTCAATTCTATGGGAGTAGAATCCAAGATAATGAAGTTTCTACCGTTGAAATACATAAGATAGAATATCTTATAATTAGATCCATATGGACCAAAACACTTTAAAAAGTGGAGATTCTAACTAAGAATTCTTTAACAGAGTTTGATTCCTTCGTTTTTTTCCCTAAGGATAATTTCTGGAAAGCAAAGCTAAAGTTAAAAAAAAAATCTCCTTTATGGCAACACAATATTAAATCTGTAAAAACTATCAGAAGACAGGAGTACTACCTCTATTAAGATTATTAATAACAAGTTACTACAATAACTTCCAAATTAAATTCCTCTAAATTTCAGTTATTGATTCTGAAATGAAGCATTTTGATAAGTATCTACTAAAACTTTACTTAAGAGTAACAGTGCAACAAAATGGATTTTATTAATATCTTCAAACATATTAAGCAATAAATATTCCTTCAAGTGGTGATGCCACTATTACATAAATTAGTTAACAGTTTACAATAGAATCTAACACATTACGTAGCCAACATTAATTTTTTTCTAAGTTAAACAAATTTTACACTTGAACAATGCATATATGTATTGGCTTAAACTACTACACAACTATTTTCAAAACTTAATTATATGTTATAATAAATACAAAAATCTTTTCAATATTAATAAATTTTAAAGATTTAATATAATATATAGGTAATAAAAGATTATTCACCAGAAGTAAACTAAAAAAACAAAACATATTTCAAAGTTACAATAGAAACATTCAACAGAATATCAGGATCACCAATAGTTAGCAATAAATTATTTTTTAATGCAGAAAATTATTTTATTGCTCTAAAGGGTAGAGCAGTTACCTCTCCTTTTTATATTGGCCTACTAACACTGTACTTAGTAAACTATAATAAGAAAGTAATTTAATAACTTGAAACATGTAGATTAAACTAACAAACTCCTTCACTGAAAAAAGATCAACCTCTCAATGTTCTTTTTCACATTTGTCAAAGTTATGTAAGGCTATTCTAATATATTCTTTCTAAATTCACAGATTTACTCAATCTGTATAAACAACTTGGAAGATTCAGGAAAGTACAAATAGGTAAATTTTAAATATAAAAATGTTCTGTAGAGATATATATCATCTCATAAAAATATTGTACTACTTACTATTCAGAAAAAAACCACAGGAAAAATAATTTTTATTTTAAAACTATAAAATGGCATTCACACAAAACTTTTTCTCTCAGTGGATATTAATTTAAACATTAAAAAAATACTTCACTATTTATGATTGTTATGTTATCCATATACTTAATTTGGTAGTACATTCAAAGTTATTAATAACTGATGTTTTAATAAAAAATAAGAAGAAACTGATGGTTCATAAAAGTTCATGAAAATTATAGGAGTTCAAGTCCTATATGATTCAGGGAATTGGAGCCAAGTAACTAATGAGGTTAAGATGATCCATCCAAAATCAAAGTTAAATATCAAACAACTCATTGTACAACTTAATGTGATATACAATTTATTGTAATTAAATATATATACTATTTAAATTGCAAAATTATACCTCAACAAAGCTGAGGCAGCTAGGGAAAAAAATAAAATGATATGAAGTATAAAAAAAGAAAGCCAAGTCAAAGTTGAAAGGCTAAGTTTACATTACTTTATGGCTATGGACAATGTCTTCCAACTCTAGGCAGTCATTTCATAAATGTTATGAATCATACAAGTGCCTTGGTTAAGGAGTATTAAATAATCAGATGAAATCCATAATGAAATTATATACCCTTTCTATACATAGCAAAGCATATTTATCTACCTGTCTTGTCTCTATGTTGTCTATAGCATTCCCTACTTTCTGCTCAAAGGGTATCAATAAAAATATTTTATGTAAATATGGCATTCTGGATATGAAATGTCCCTTCACTGAGGACTAAACAGATCATGTATAATTTAAATTAATTCATAAAAGGGTATTTATATTTAGTATGCTTTCTCTAGTATATATAATTGGACATATATTTATACAAAATAGATCTTAAGTAGGTCACAGGATAAAATTATCTAATTCTCTCTAGGCTTGAATCCATTTTTCAACCCAATAAACATAGGAGCTACAGAAGTCAAGAAGATTAAGTTCACACCGTATCTATATACACAAAATTTCCAAATGAAGTTCTAAATAAATATCAGAATCTAAAATCTTTCTGAGAATAACTTGATAAAAGAATTCTCGTCCCTCGTTTCAGACATATTTAGAATGAAGAAAAGCATATTATTATTACTGAGTAGCAGCAAAAAAACCCACCCAAACTTTGCTTATTGTCTTTTATATAAACACCACCATACTAAATATCATCAAATAACCCTCTCAACTACCCTGTCAGGTAGATATTATCAGCCCTGATTTACAGGTAAGGAAATTGTGTTTCAGAGTTTAAGTGATGTGCCCAAGTTCAGCTTGGAGGTAATGAAGCTGAGGTTTGAATACAGATCTTTCTGGATCCAAAGCCTCTACTTTTTCCATCACCCTATTTTCTACGTACCAGAAAAATGACAGTGATATTTAGACAAAATACAGGATAAGTATGTGGTCTAAGATTAAAACTATGTAATTTTGAAATTTTAGAACACTCAAACGCAAACCAGAACAGCCAAGATTAATAAACTGCAAATCTGGCATTTGTAGTGGTTATAATACAGGGGTTGGCAAAAGTCGGTTTATAGTTGTAAGTATGTGAAACAGATTTATTCTTGTATCATTTATTCATTATTGTATTATTTATTATTATTAACCCACTTTTGCCCACCTCTGTATATGTGTTGACTAAAAAGTAATTTCATTTTAGAGGGGGTGTGTTACTGAAAAGCAATGGCCTAAATAGGGCACCAATTTATTTATTTAACCCTGGATAATAATTTTCCTGACCAGATTACTAATAAGTACATTCAGAGCTTTTAAACACATTAAATTAATAATCCAAAACAGTAATACATTCATTTAAGAACATGAAGTTATTTAATATTATAACCTACAATATATTAAAACTTATGGAATACACTGAGTTACTGAACCCGTCAGAGTAAGGAGTATTTTTCCATAGCCTCATATCCTGGACCAAAGAAACAATAATCATATCTAAAAGAATAAGAGAAAGTTGCTTGGCTGGTGTGGCTCAGTGGTTGAGCATCAACCTATGATCCAGGAGATCAAGGTTCGATTCCCTGTCAGGGCACATGCCCAGGTTGCAGGCTCAATCCCCAGTAGGGGGCGTGCAGAAGGCAGTGGATTAATGACTCTCTCATCATTAATGTTTCTATCTCTCTCTCTCTCCCTCCTCCTCTCTCTGAAATCAATAAAGATATATTAAAAAAAAAAAAGTAAGAAAAAGTTAGTAAGTTGACATATATTCATTAGTAATACACAAAGAAGGTATTTCCTAAGGTGGCCAATGCCTATACCAGCTTTCATCATCTAAATTAAAAATCACTATTGTAACATTAACTTCAATAAATGAATTTATATAATTAACTAGAATTCAAGCATTTATAAAAAGCATTAGTTAAAATGAAATAGCCTATATTATGAAATGTTCACTGTGTTAAATATGGATACCTTACAATAATCACATATCCTAAGAAACCAATATCAAACACTCCTCGAAACTAAAATAAGGATTTTATCTAATTAAGAACTAAGCTACTCATACAGATTTAAGACCTTAGTTAATAATCTGAAAAAAAGATATATCAGAAAAGCATAACCTCCAGGTTTTCTAGGTCATTTATATTATATCATGTTATGCCATATTTTGTTATATTTATAAAAATACAGAACCATGCGAGTTGCAAGAAGTAAAGTACTAATAATCAATAACAGTTTCAAGAATAATATAAAATGTCAATCACAATATTATTTATTCTTACCTCTGAACTATAATCTTCTGCTGTGGTTGAGATTTCACTTTCTGGCTAAAACAAAAGTAGAAACTGATTACATTAAGGCTTTTTCCCACCTAAATATTGAATTTCATTAACCTATTACTATTAGTACTAATGACAGAAAACACATAAAAATATTACTAAAAATCTGTAAAAATTATTCAGATCTTTAAAATTTTCACTGTAACAATGGGTAAATAACACATCTAAAATTTAACACTAGGCACTTTTCTACATGTAAAAGTATCAAGAGGTACTTTCATACCAGGTCTTGTATCACTAAGAATCACTTGTAAGACAAAAGCACCAATTAAAATATCATTGCATTAATTTTTTGTGTGTCTTTTTTTTAAATAAAAAAGTCCTAATATGTTAGTAAAAAAGTTCAATTTTTCAAAACGAAAAATCATCAAATCTTGACGCTAGAAAATAGCAACAACTTGAAGTAATATAATAATTTGTGTTGTTATTAACACCTTTGTAGCTTACAAAGTACTTTTAAAGACATTCTTGTTTCATCCCTACATCCCTGGGATTTGCGTATAAAGTGAATGGCTTTTCCAAGCCACCCTCAGCTGAGAAGTATGGTGCTAGGAAGAGTCAAGGAGGAAAACTAAATTTTCACTGCTTTTCTCCCTCTCATCTAAGAATCTCATTTTAAAAGTGAGAAAAAAGGCCCAGATATTTCACCTCTTCATTCAACAAATATGAACCACTACTGTCTCCATTCTCACCTACTTATGGAAATTTCATTCATCATTCAAGACCAAGTTTTAAGTCTACTTCCCCTATGATGTAGTAACTGATGCCAGGAACAGAAAAAAGCCCTACCCCTATTTTAAAATTCTGTTGCAGTGGTTCTTAACTCATGCGATCCTCTTTTAAATCTAAATTATTTTCATGGCAGAAGCCCTCATGGTTCACTTGCTTATGCATATTGTGTACTAAAAACAGTGGTACTAAGGCTAAGAAGACACTCTTTGCACTCGAAATGCTAAAACTAGTAAAGAGCACAAAAGGCAGAAAAACATAACGAACACATCCTCAAATCAAATCAAACACCACAAATGCCCTATTATATTATTTAAAAGGTCCAGATTTCAACAGAAAATTTCAAGATATACAAATAAAAACGAAAGTATGGCCCATGCACAAGAAAAATAGCAGTCAGTAGAAAATGTCCCTGAAGAAACACAGATATTGGACTTAATAAACAAAGACTTTAGTTATTTTAAATTAGTCAAATAATTGAAGAAAACATCTACAAAACTAAAAGAAATTATAAAAATGTTTCGCCAAAGAAAGAATATCAACAAAGAGAAAAAATATTTTTAAAAAACCCCAAAGAAATTCTGGCGTTAAAAATTAAATAACTGAAATGAAAATTTCACTACAGGGGCTTAACAGATCTAAGGATGAAGAATAAAGAATCAGCAAACTGCAAAATAGTTCAACTGAAATTAGTCTGAAGAAGAGAGAAAAAAAGAATGAAGAAAAAATGAACGAGCATCAGAGATCTGTGCAACAATATAAACATACCAACATAAGCATAAAGGGAGACCCAGAAGGAGAGGAGAGAAAGGGGCAGAAAGAATATCTGAGGATATAATGGCTATAAACTTCCTAAAACAATGAAAAACATTAATCTACACATCTAAGATGCTCAATAAACTCAAAGTAGGAAAAACTACAAAAGATACTTATGATAAATAACAAATCTCAGACACTCCTGACCAGAATAAAGCACAAATCCTCATATGTCTAAATCTTTCTGTTTCCATATAAAGATACCAAGGCCCAATCCAAACTGTGATAATCTGCCTTGTCTAACACTGTTCCTCTTAAGCATTCCATCATTCTCTACTTCTAGTCTTAGTTGGTGGTTCCACCATCCCACCCACCATCCTAATCTACTCTTAGCTTCTCCCTCATCTCTATATTCTGGAAAATTACATCACTAAGGGGAGGGAGAAAACTAGTCTTTACTGAGAACTTTCTATGGACTAGGTGCAATCTCCTGCCCTTTGGCATTACCACCATTCCATCCCCATCACTTTGTGATCCATTTAAAACTAAACTACTTATGGCTTCCAAATCACATCACACTGTTTCAGGTCTTTTTTAAAGCAATCTGGCACAGAGATTGTGTCCCCTGCTTCTCTGCCTCCAGCTAAATAACCAACAAAGCTGATTTGGGCATTCTCCCAAATCATGACACATGAGAGTACCATGTATACTGTTGCTAGCATAGCTCTAATTAGGGTACAGGGCCTATCTTACATCTTGTCTCCCCACTAGACTGACTTTCCTAATGGGCAGAGACTGTCATATTTACCTTTGTATCCTTGATACTCAATCCTTGGTGTGTAACAGTTGCTCAATAAATGTTTATTGAATCAAGCTCATAAAAATTGCACAGGGTGCTAATGAGTGTTGTCATTACAACAACTTTCCACTTAAAATTTTAATGTTTAAAACCTGGATGAACACTTACTTCAACAGAGAAGACCTGGTCATGTTTGATTATTTCTCCACTGTGTAGTGTTCTCATTACTGTGGATTCAGCAGTCGAGACTGATCCTACTCCCTGAGAACTATTCATATACATCTCATCACTCTGTGATTGCTCAGTATTCAAAGCACGGTATGCTGACACATCAAGTTTACTGCTTGACGAAGTCTTCTTTTTTTTCTTCTTTGAAGGATTCTGCCCATCACATTGAGCTTTCCTTTGTCGAAACTGGGCAAGCTACAAAATAAAATAAAAAAGAAAAAGAGAAAGTCATTACTGTCAAAGATAATTTATCTTTATCACCACTAAGACAAAACAGCTTTGGAGTCACTTTCTTTAAACCATCACTAAAATGATGACAAAATAAAGGACAATTGTTAGTCCTTAATAGACAGATAACTATTGAACTGCAAAGAAATTAAGTATTTCTGAAATAGTGTTTTTCTTTTTTTTTTTTAAAGAAGAGACTACCGTTTTTGTTTTGTTTTTAAATATATCTTTGTTGATTTCAGAGAGAGGCGGGGGTGGGAAAGAGAAAGATAAAACATCAATGATGAGGGAGTCATTGATGGGCTGCCTGCTGTACATCCCCTACTGTGGATCAAGCTCAAACCTGGGCATGTGCCCTGACTGGGAATCGAACCGCTATCTCCTGGATCATACGTCGATGCTCAACCACTGAGCCACTCTAGGCTGGACTGAATAAATGCTTTTCAAATACTAAGAACTAAAATGTCAGATCTAAAGAAAAAAAACTAGCCCACAGTTGGGCAGAATAAGGGAAAACAAGCACTCTCATTCAACATTCAGTGAGAGTATAAACTCTGGATGTGAGATTATATGAAAACATAAGAGCTCTAAATAAATTTGCTTTGTGGAGTTTCTGGAACTTCTACTAATTTATACTAAATGTAATTAGTCCATGCAAAAAGTTTTAGCTATACAAATGATCACTGCAGCCTTGTAAATAATGGGAAAAAATTAGAAATAATTTTAATATCAAATAACAGTGATTCTCATCCCTTAATCATCAGAATTCATGCCATGTCCTAGTTCCACTTATACTTATCATTTACTTAACATGTTGTAACTTGTGTGCTTTTATTTAATTTTTATTTTAAAAGGGGATTTTCTATCCCTGATATAAATTAAGAGCCAGCATCACTTTTGATTTCTTTAACAAAATAGTAAACAAAAATAAATAAAATGAAAAATAAAACAACATTATTAAAATTTTAGTTAGTTATTACTGCTGAAGTTTATATAAAAAAACAGGCAAGTGTGAGAAAAGCATAAAAGGTATATGAGCATCAAACAGACTTTTGGTTTGCCATTAGGAGATGAACTTAAAAGAAATCTAGAGAGGTAGTAACTTTCTTACAATACTATCCAGTGTTACTTAAAACTGAATTAGGATATGACCTAAAGTATCTGTCACCACCTAAAATTAGAAGTATGTATTACATACTTTGGGTAACACTGGATTAACTCAATTAAAATAACCTTAATGCAAGCCATATTAATAATAAAGATGTTTATGACACAGTAGTAGTTATAAAATAATATTGCAATGTATTCCTTTTCTTAATAAAAGGAAAATTATTTGCATCTCTTTTAACAAAGACAAGACAGGCTTCAGACTTACAGCCTTCATCAATTCATTCTAACTAGCTTGAATTTTAATAACATGTATATGTTAATATATAGGCATAGGTAAATTCTGGAAGAATATAACCATAATAGCTTTGGTATATCTCTGGATTTGAGATTACAGGTACTTTTCCTTATGCTCATTTGAAATTTCCTTTTTTATGTAATTTTCTAAATTTTATATGAAGCAACTACTAACCACCAATTCCTAAATTTAATTCTAGGTCTTGATCATTCTAGAGAAGAGAAACAAAAGCATAAGAACAGGTATAAGCCCCCTGTGCCTTAAAAAGAGGAAATATACTACCAGTAAATTAACTATATAACTATTAATTAGACCAATTACAAAGATGGCCATTAAATTTCTTAAGATGGCCTTATAGAATATAAAAATCTTTTTTAAAAATTTTATTAATTTTTTTTAACCCGCACCTGAGGAGTGAGGATATTTTTCCATTGATTTTTAGAAAGTGGAAGGAAGACATGGGGGAGGAGAGAGAGAGAAAAACATCAATGTGACAGAGACCCATACACTGGTTGGTTGCCTCCCACAGCCACCCTGGGGCAGTGCTTGGACCCACAACCTAGGTATGTGCCCCTGACTGAGAATCAAACTAATGACCTTCTGCTGCATAGGCCAACACTTTAACCACTGAGCCGTGTGGTTAAAGCAATCTTAATAATTATGTTGATAGCATTAACTATCAAAATACATGACAAAGCCCAGCCGGCGTGGCTCAGTCGTTGAGCATCGACCGCGGATCCAGGAGATCTTGGTTCAATTCCTGGTCAGGGCACCTGCCCGGGTTTTGGGCTCAATCCCCAGTAGGGGTGTGCAGGAGGGAGCCGATCAATGACTCACCATTGATGTTTTTATCTCTTCTCCCTTTCCTTCCTCTCTCTGAAATCAATAAAGACATATTTAAAAAAAAGTGACAAATACTAGAACCTATAGAATAACACAGCATATTTTATCCTTATTCTGTCTGCTGTAGATGAAGAAAAGTATATAGTGTTAATAAGAAAGCCAACTATCTAATCACTGACCTCGTAGAATATAAAAATATATCACATTAAAATTTTTTTCTCAGCTATTTAGCAACTAGCCAGTTATCCTGCTTCATGTCTACTTAAGGAACAGATGCAACACCAGTTGCCACTACTTTCACATTATTACGCTGCTGGAATGCATTTAAACTACTTTGAGGGTAGCAGATTCATTTTTTAAAATAAACCAACTGAAACACCATTATGTATTATCTGTAAATAGAATCCAAAGTCTAGGCACATCATTTTTTAAAAGATCCCTCAGTGAGAATGTAAAGTCAAGAGAAATATTAATATTGTCATTCTTGATATTTATGCTCAATTTCAAAAGCTTCTTAAAGGCCCATGTTATTTGTGTTAGAAAATATATTCAGATAACAGAGGATATCAGGACAAAGATGAAGATTCAGTTTAAAATTTCAACTGTTAGGATATATAGATATATAGATATATATATAATTTCTATTTAATATTTACTTATATGTAGAAACATAACAAAGGAGAAAACTAAAACTGCATTATAAAAAGTTTAATTAAAAAAATACTGAGACAACAGTATCCATTACGAAATGAACCTGAGTGAAAAAGTTAATCATAGATATGGAATAAAAAGTAGAAATGGTTCTATTATAGTGTTCAGAATGAATCACTTCTAAGGGCATAAAATTATTAAGACATTGTTTTAGGCCTGCTACTGATTATATGAAGTAATTATTTTTTCAGATTAACCAGAAGATAAAGTCCATAAGGGTAAGAACTTTTGTTCACTGCTATATTTTCAAAGGCTAAAGCAGTATTTAGTAAATACGTGTTGAGTGAAACAGAATTTATCTTTTAAAGCCACCAAGTAATCACTTTAAGTACTGTTCCACAGAACCTGACAATTAAGATGCTATAATAGGCATATCTAATTCTACTATATAAAAAAGTTCCATGGTCTCAGAATTAAAAATGAGCAATTACATGAATTAAAACACAAAATAATCCCTCTCACCATAATCTCTCCTCCAATACGCCCCAACCCCGCCAAAACAAATAAGACAAAATTAAATTCTCAAAAATAATACCCACAATAGCTTTTTAGCAAGAAATTCTGTGTTATAAAAGAGGGAACAAGATCATATCATAAACCTAATGTCTTATAGCTGTCTAAATTATTTTTATTATAAATCTAAAAAATGGCAAGCTAATAGATAAGCAAATATCAGAAACTCTACTCAGTCAGCAATGATTTGATACTGAAATGATACGCTTTAAATTACTGGGAAAACATTTAGTCCAAAACATGCTGAAAATTTATACTATAGCCATCTGTGTTTGTCATTTGAAAGCCAACAATAAAAATGTTAACATATGTAGGCACGAAAATAGTTGGAAGATTTACTAGAAAGATATTATGTCCACAAACATTTGTCTTTCAAAACTGATTCAGATCTCAAGCAAGTATCTTACCCTGACTAGGCCATGAATAAACAACTAAATAAAAATGACTGATAATTTGTTCCTTAAACTCAATATTTATAACTTTAAAAATGACTAATCTCAATAAAACAAGGACTTTTAAAAAAATGCTGTATAAAAACATGCCAAGTTTTTATGTTACTTCAAAAAAACAGCTAATTGAAATCTGTGTGTGTGTGTATTTTTATCCTCACCAGAAAATATGTTTATTGATTTTTAGGGGGGGGGGAGAGAGAGAGATCAATGTGAGAAAGAAACATCCATCAGTTGCCTCCTGTATGCCCCCCCAGTACACACCCCGACAGGGGATTGAACCTGCAACCTAGGTATGTGCCCTGACTGGGAATCAAACTTGCAACCTTTTGGTGTATGGGATGATGCTACAACGAACTGAGCAACCCAGCCAGGGCTATTGTGTTTCTTGAGTGCTCATCGGAGTGTTTACTATGTGCAGGCACTATGCTAGACACGAGTTAAAATATATGGTCCTAATAGTAGGATGTTTTAATGTAGGCCAGCCTATTTCTTCACTGAGTTGTGAGGAACAAGATAAAAGTTAGTGTATAATTTCATAAACTCAACAGTCCTCTATATATCTCTAAGAAGGTGGTATGGGGAAGCTCTCATCCTAATTTTCTCAAAGATGGCTTTGTAGTTTTATATCTGTGAAGGAAATAACTTGGCATATGGCAGGTATTAAGCAGTTCATTTTCAGCAAATATTTACTGACTACCTATCCTGTGTTCAGCCCAATGCTAAAGGCAGGACAGGTAGTGATGAATCAGATATAAATCCTACTCTACGAACTGTAATTCAGGTAGGAAGAACAAATTAAACAAATACAGATAAATATAGAAATATATCATTTCAAGAGATAAAAAGTGCTTTGAAGAAAGAGTACTAAAGAAAGCATATAACAGAAAGACTTGATTTCGATGGGGATATGGGGAGAGGTCATGAAGTAATGAGAAAGAATGTGGAAGCTGAGATTTGAAGACGAATATGAATTACTTGTCCAAGGTCATATTCAGTAAGTGGCAAAATAGAATAGAATAAGAACATTTGACTCCAAATCCAGTATTCTTTCCATTATACCAATTTGTATGCCATGCAATCTGAGCTATCTTTTTCTTCATTTGTCATTATACTTCAAATCCTAGAACACTAAGTTTAAACACATAAACAAATGAAATCACCAAACCAATACTTTTTTGACAAGACTGGGGGAAACCACACACACACACACACACACCATGCATCCCCTAAAGAGAGCATTATAAAATATTTCAAAAGTATTTCTAGTCTTTCCAGTTTTCAAATATTGCTAAAAGTAGAGCTACTGTCTATGTTTCTGCTGCAGAAAATTTAAGATATCTTAATTAATTCTAATTATGGTGATTATTTGTACTTGTCAGTGCTGCCTTTAAACCTTTTTAATATTCCTCCTTAATGAACATTGCCCAAGAATGGTGTACAAACTATTACAGCAAAACTCCAGGGGCCTAACTATGGGAGCAAAAAGATTACAACAGCTGACCCAAAGACAATTTGTATGTAGTGAAGTAGGGCAACTAAAAGCAAAGAAGACAAAAGCAACATTTTGTGCTCTGAAGCATATTTTCTAACAACATCACAGAGATACAAGCTGTTGGAAAATAACAGTGTCAAATAAACCAAGGAAAACAGATCTGGTAAAGACCACAGGACTTTACATTACTGACCCGTCTGTCCAATTTCTATCCTATAATCTCATTCAATGCTGATTTCTTTCTTAAATACAAGTGTTGGAACACCATGTCTAAGAAGAAAACAGATTCTGAAGCCTCAAGAATCATCTTAATTTTACATATTTTAACATATTTCATTGTCTGGCACATAGTAGGCACAAATATTTGTTGAATGAAAATAATGTTTCAAAAAGAATATGGATTTCATATAATAGAGTACTAAACAGTTGTGTCTACTGAGATCCTAATAAGCTAGCTATGTGACAATGGACAAGACACTTAACCTCAACAGCCTCAGCAGAACTGTTTTTTCAACTGTACAATGAAGAGGTAGATTCGAGGATCTTTTAAGATTTCTCCTAGATTTATTTTAAAAAAAATTTTTTTTAATCCTCACCTGAGGATATTTTTTTCATTGCTTTCCAGAGAGTGGAAGAGGGGCGCGGGGGGAGAGAGAGAGAAATATCGATGTGAGAGAGACACATTGGTTGCCTCCCGCATGAGCACCAACCTGGGCTGGGAATTGAGCCTGCAACTGAGGTATGTGCCCTTATCCAGAATCGAACCCAGGACCCTTCAGACCAAGGGCTCTAACCACTGAGCCCAACAGGCTAGGGCAAGATTTCTCCCAGATTTAAGGGCTTTTTTTTTTTTAGACTATTTTTTCAATTGTTCCCTTTCTTTTCTCCTTTCCCTACTTTCACTTAATTATAAAAAAGAAAAAGAATTCTACATTAAAAAAAAATTGCTTGAAAAAACAATTCAATAAGCAGTGTGTATTACAAAATGATCCCAAGTGAAAAAAGATATAGAACAAAAAGTGGAAATTATAATACATTATAATGGAATTATAATACATTATAAGTGGAAAATTATTAATACATTATAGCATTATAGTATTCAGAACAAATCACTTTCTAAGTATATAAAATTATCAGAATACTGTTTTAGGCTCATAGTACTGATTATACAAAGTCAAATTATTATTTCAGAACAAATACCTAGAAGGTAAGCTCCAGGAAGGCAGGGATTTTTAACTGACACTCTAAGTCTAGAATAGTGCCTGCACAGAGTGAAAAAAGATTATTTTTTATAGAAAAGAGATACCACTAAGCAATAATTTTAGGCATTATTCCTCAGAACTTCAGAATACCTGCATAGTCTCTTTAACAAAAGTAAGATGATAATATCAGGTCGATGGTTACACTACTACACAACCACACAATGTAGCATTATGTAGCTTTTGAAAATAATGTCTTTAAAACTTTTTAAAAATTTTTAAAAAATATATCTTTATTGACTTCAGGAAGAGGAAAGGAGAGGGAGAGAGAGACAGAAACATCAATGATGAGAGAGTCATTGATCAAGCCCACAACCCGAGCATGTGCCCCGACCGGAAATCGAACCCCGATCTCCTGGATCCTAGGTTGACGCTCAACTGCTGAGCCACGCCCGGTCGGGCTTAAAAACTTTTTTAATGTGAGAAAATGCTCTCAACATAAAGTCAGAGAAAAAGAGGCCAAAACTGCAAATAAGAGCATGATTGAAGTTTAAAAATATACGTACTTACACACAGAAACAAAGAATCAACAAACTGTTAGCAGTAATTGCTTGTAGGTTATGAGACTATGGGTGATTGTTTTCTTTGAAAGAACTTCACTGCCCTGTGCCTTCCTCCCCACCCCCACCCCCACAGATCTATAAAGAATGTTCACTAATAAAATGATCACAGGCCCATATGTTAATATAATTATTTTAAAAGGGTATAATACAACTATACATCTATCAAAAATCTCATCCCAAAAGACAGAAATAAGGCAGAAGCCCCAGGAATATGCTGTCCTGGGGCCTGGCCTCTTTCATCAGCCGCTCCAGACACCTTTACCACATCCCATAAGCCAACACTGACAGGTCATTCATTACATTTCACTGTTCAGATGCCACCTACCTGTTTCATTTCACTGTAACCTCAGTAATTGTTAACAATGAACAGTGAGCAGAATGGCACTCTGCCCCAACCATATCTCAGTTCCAAATGGCTTTTCAGTTTCCCATGAGGCCCAGCTCTACTACTCTTACCTTCCTTTGAAATCTATCTTGACAAGAACCCTCTATTATCCCTCCCTCACTTAACTAATCTCAGTTTTTTGGGGAACAAAAGAGGCCCACTGGAGTTAGGGTGTTTACATTTAGCTACTTTAATTGCCAATATTTTATATTAAAAAACAACATGCTTCATTTGTATAGCGACAACATGAAACTGCCACAGCCCATATTCAGATCTTTTTAGGAAAGGAATAACCTCTTCAGGGGTTAAACATGCCAGCCCTGCTGGAGTGGCTCAGTTGAGCATTGTCCTATGCAACAAAAGGTTCAATTCCTGGTTAGGGCTCATAACTGGGGTTGTGGGTAGGATCCCTGGTTGGGGCACATATAGTAGGCAACTAATTGATGTCTCTCTCTCTCTCCCTCTCCCTTCTCTCTCTAAGCATGTCCTCGGGTGAGGATTAAAAAACAACACATGCCAAATACGTCTTTTAATAGTTTTCTGCCAAGTTTATGAAAAAAATCCCTATTACTTAAAATGACACATATGGCTCCTCATGATCTGATCCCAGCTCTTTCTCCAGTCTAATTTTCTGCTATACAGCTTAATCCTCTGTGCTCCAGCACGAGGAGGAGGATGGCGGCTAATACTTCTTGAACACTTTTTTACAGTCTGATGAAGTTCTAAGTGCTTTATATCTATTAGCTGAATCCTCACAATGCTGGTACTATTACTGTTCTCATTTTTTTTAGATGGAGAACAGAAGTAAAGGGAGGTTAAGTAACTTGCTTACAGTCACAAAGCTAATAAATGGCAAAGACAGGATTTGGTCCCAGATGTCTGGTCTAGTCCAAGCTTATAACCACTACAATTATAACTGCTTTTCACACAAAATCTTTGAAAAGGTAGGTAGCATTCACTATGTTTTCCTGATTCCCATTCATTCCCCATCCCATAGTAATATGAATTCTCATTTTTGACAAGTGGCCACTCTTCCTTACTTGAAACTCTCTCTTCCCTTACTTTCACAGACATTATCATCTCCTAGCTTTGTGAAGTCTGTCTCCTTTGCAGTCTCCCTCTCCACCTGCCTTTTAAACATGGATGTGTCCACAAAGTTCAACTCAATCTGTGTCCCACTCTGGCTTCTTCCTGAGTGAACTCCCAATTTCCAGAGTGTCAGCTAGTATCTTTAAAACAATTATTTATTCATACCATGAACTTCTTTCTGTCTTAAACTCCAGACTCATATTATATTCTACATGGATCACTCCTCTAGAATGTCTTATTGGCACCCCTGACTCAATATATACAAAACAAAACTCATTTTTATTCTACTCAAATATTTGTTTCCCTCTAAATATGCCCACGTTTCCTATTTCAAAGACCTATTTCATTAAAACTTTCCTCTCCCCCCAAATTTGTCCATGTTCCTTATCTCAACTAGCATTTACATCCCTTCAGTTGCTCAAGTCAGAAAGCTGCTGTCATCTCTTATCTTAGTCTGTTTGGAATGTTATAACAAAATACCATAGACTGGGCAGTGGATAAACAACAGAAATTTATTTCTCATAGTTCTGAAGGTTAGAAGTGCACGATTAGGGTGCCAACAGATTTGGTGTCTGGTAAAAGACCGCTTTCTAGTTCATAGATGGCCATCTTTTTGCTATAACTTCACATGGTGAAAGGAGCAAGGGAACTCTCTTTTATAAGGGCACTAATCCCATTCATGAGGGTTCTGCCCTTATGACCTAATAACCTCCCAAATGTTCCCCCCTCCTAACCATCACCTTGAGAGTTAGGATTTCAGCATATGTATTCTGGGGGGACACAAACATTCAGACCATAGCATCTTTCTTACCCTTTACAACCAATTACCAAGGCTTCTCAATCCTACCTACTGAACGAATACTGATCAACGATGTAAGAGCCAGTGTAGGGCTGAAATTAAGAACACAATGTCTTGGGTCAAACAGACTGGGTTTGAACCCTTGCTCTGCCTCTATGACTTTATGCAAATTATTTAACTTCTTGGTTTTCCCAGCTACAAAATAGCAATACCAACAGTAGCCACAGCTCTTAGAATAGTTACAAGTATTAAATGAGATAATAAATGTAAAACCCTTAGCATAATGCCTTTGCATTAGAAGGTGCTCAAAAATTGGCAGCTACTATTATCAAATTTATACTCTTCTTTCTTCCAGTCTCAACCTTCTCATTGTCCAAGCTAGAGACAAGGAGGTAGGAACAGAAGTGGGGATAAATCAAGAAATATTTGGAAGGTAAAATCAGCAAGGTGATTAGCTGGATCTGAAAAGCAAAGAAGAGTGAGTCAGGGAAACCAAACAGAAGGGAGGTAATGTGGGCCTGATTTTTTTATTGGACAGTGGTGTTAGAATGTGAAGAAGGGCTAAGTATGAGACAAATTTTGAATTAAAAGAAAATAAGAGGTTAAGTTTTATAAGCATGCACCCTATAGGAAAATAATTACAAAATAATTCACAGGATTTTATTTTTCAACTGAGATGCTTTCTGAATAGGTATCAACTCCCAAGCCTTGGAAATATCATAGCACATGAGATATAAAAATTAAAACTGGAACATTAAAAAAATTTAAATCCAAATCCTATAGGAAAAAGACTATATATAGAGTTTTCTGTCATAAGATTAAAACTGAGTCGTACTGCTTGGCCAGGAGTGGCTCAGCAGTAGACCATTGACCTAGGATCCAGGAGATCGGGGTTCGCTTCCCGGTCAGGGCACATGCCCGGGTTGCAGGCTAGGCAGCTATTCAATGACTCTCATTATTGATGTTTCTCTCTCTCTCTCTCCCCCCCTCCTTTCCTCTCTCTGAAATCAATAAAGATATATTTAAAAAAAAAAAAAGTGTGAGAAACTCTTAAAAACAAAACAAAACACTGAGTCGTATTGTATTTTACCCTTTGAATTAAAAAAAAAAAACACATTTTTTTCAACTAAAAAAAAAAAAATCCCAAATCTCTTTTTCTCAAACTCTATTATAAAAAATAATATTGGATGAAGTGGAAAAGTGAGAGTTCTCTTGTTGAAGCAAAGTCACTGAGCAGAAATACTCAGATATATATTTCCATTATGAAAGGAATTTATGCACATTAAAATTTCTTTGGCAAACACTATAAAAGATTTTACATAAAAATATTTTCAATATTTTGAAGTTGTCTATGAATAGATCATTGTTTCTACAACTTTCAGCCAAAACCCATTCTTCTATATGTAAACTCCCAGCAGATATTTGTTAATGCACTTTTTACATATTTATAGTACCCTGCCCTTTAGTGCATCTACTTATCTGTATTAAGGAATCAACATATACATGTATAGTCAACAGGCCATAAATGTTGTGGTCATTAGCTAAGATCACTGCCTTATCCCCATCTCATTTGCCTGCATCTCCCTCACACACTTTCATACATTAAATTTGGTTCTTGATAAATATGGATACTAGTATTTTTAGTTCGACTCTGTCCCTATCTTCCCTGGGAAAACAATAAGGCAACATTAAATGAAATAAAAGTGAGGCCCTTGAGGAATAAATACAGCCTAATCACAGAGCCCACAACGAAGGATCCTTAGTAAATATGGAATTTTGCAGTGTGTTCCGTATCAAGAAATAGGAGAAAAAATTCTAGATTTTCTACCCTATTAGTTTTTCAGAAATCTATAAACCAGAGAACCTACTTAATCAATGCAATTTATAAATTCAAATCTTTATAGACTGAAATTTTAAATACTAAAGTTTAGTTTAGTTCTTACTAGTCAAAATAGTATCTTTTGGGGCTTTAAGCACTGACCTCTAAAAAAGAAAAAAAAAAACTTTGGGGGTTTAAAAAATGATCTCTTAAAAGGAAAAAAAAAGTTAGACTTACAGAGAAACTTTTAGAACACATAAAAATCTTAGTGAATAGCAAACCAGAATAAGAATCATAACCCTGATGGCAACTGAAAACAAACACTACACTGTTTATGAGTAAGAGGATAAAGGACACCTTCATGGTATAAAGGAATCTACAGAGTTAAATGAGTAACCTAGGCCAAACGACACTGTTTTCAAACAGGGTTAAACACACATGCAAATCAACCAAAGCTTTACATAGCATACCTAGACTAAGCATTAAGTATCCTAAGTTATATTTTGGTGACCATTACCACAATAACACTAGAAGTAAAGGGGAGACAATATGACAACAAAAACCTGTCTTAAACTAGTGAAATATCTGTATAGTCCTATAATTTTCACACATGAAAATGACAAGCCTTTTTGCTACTGAAGACTAGGTTATTTTTCCCCACAGTGAAAATGGACTGGTAATAACCAAGACAAAAACCCAACAGGTGCCCCTTGGACCAACTGCATGCACTTGTAAAACAGCTGGCTATGGAATGGAATGACTCACTGGCCCACACAGAAATCAAACTTTAGCATCATGCTCTAATCAACTTGCCAAGAACCTATTATTCAAAGGAAGTAACAGTTTAAATTTGGGCAGAGCCCATAAGGACTAAAAAGAAACCAAGATGAAAGATAATCCTACTGGAGATGTGTCTCTCATGGTCTGCTCCTCTCTGACACCTGCCTGAGCACACATGGTTCACACTCTTTCTCTGTACAGAAATATATGTAATATAAATAGAATAAATAATAATTAATAATACATAAAAGAAGTCGATAACAACTTCTACCTGGCCAGGTAGCTCTATTGGTTAGAGCATTGTTCCCATATGCCACAGTTGCAGGTTTGATCCCTGGTCAGGGCACATACAAGAATCAACAAATGAATGCATAAATAAGTGGAATAACAAATTTCTCTGTCTCTCTCTCTCCTGTCAATAATTTTTTTAAAATGGGAAAAGGACTTGAATAGACATTTCTCCAAAGATAGACAAATGACCAACAAGTACATGAAAACATGCTCAACATCCTTAGTCATTAGAAAATTACCAATCAAATGACAATGAAATACCACTTCCCACCCGCTAGAATGGCCATAATAAAAAAGTGAAAAACAGTAAATGATGGTGAGGATATGGAGAAATTAGAACCCTTACACTGAGCTAGTGGGAATGTAAAATGGTAAGTCACTATGAAAAAAACAGTTTGGCAGTTCCTCAAAAAACACAGAATTCCCATATAATCCAGAAATTCTACTCCTAAGTATATATCCAAGAGAAATAAAAACAGGCACTCAAATACTTATATATAAATATTCATACTAGCACTATTCAAATTAGCCAAAAGGTGGAAATGCCCATCAATGGATAAACAAAATGTGGTATATACATACAATGGAATATTCAGCCATAAGAGGGAATAAAGTACTGATATATACAACAACATGGATGATACTCAAAAACATTATACTAAGTGAAAAAAAAACACCACCAGACACTAAGGGTCAAATATTATATGATTCCATTTATTTAAAGTAGGTAAACCCATAGAAACAGAAAACAAGTTGGTGGTTGCTAGGGGGAGGACGGATGAAGAGTAACTGCTTAATGGGTACAGGGTTTTATTCTGGTATGATAAAAATGTTTTGAAACTATATAGAAATGGTGGTTGCACAATGCTGTATATGTACTGAATGCTACTGAATTGCTCGTTTTGAGATAGTTAATTTGTTATGTAAATTTCACTTCAATTGAAAAACTATAGCTTCTTTAAATCTAGCACCAGAAGAATATAAAAAACTCTCAAACACCTGTTGAGATTCATGTACAGGATAGGATTATTCCCATACACAATAAGGCACAGAATTTGTGATCACTGAAATATATGCATGCTAAGTAAAAGTCGATTGCTGAAGTGGTAGGTGTTCAAAAATGTCAGTTGCACAAACAAGCAAATAATGCCAAAAAGCAGTATTATGAACACACACACATGACGCAAAACCACCTTTATAAATAAACTTTTTAAAATTCTGAAGCTTTTACAAATTCAAGTTTTTAAAGAGATGCTGACCAATGAAAGATGCCTAATTTCAACTTCGGTGGAATCTTATTGAGAAATAAGTATAGTGTTCCTTATCATTTACTACTTAATCTATCATGAGAACTCTTTGTAACTTCCATATTAGAAGAAATTCGCTTATATTTCAACAATCAGTAGTCTATAATAGATAAATATTTTGCAGTCATAGTTTAGCTCTTATTACGGAATTTTTATATATAAAAATAAGAGGTGTTTTTGTTAGAAAATACTTTTTGCCCCAATTTTGTCATATTCCAGTCACTTGGATATAGCAAATCTTTTCACTTCTTTTCCATGTCCTCATTCAACTGAGAGTTTCATTGACAGGATACCAGAGACCTCCTTGCTGAGTCTCTTCAGTGGATCTTATCCCAGTTCTTGCCATTTCTTGGATTTGCCTTAGAAATCTTTCTTCAGTACTATACACTTCTACCTGTATAGTGTATAAAACAAGAAGCCTGTTTTGCCCATTCTTTCCCCCATATTATCTCTCTTAAAACTTATGAGTCATGTTTTCCCCCCAACAAAGCCTGAAGGTCATGAATTAGGTTTTTTCCCCTTCATTATTTTTTAATTTTAATTTTATTTTTTCCATCACCTTTTATCCCCTTTATACCCGCCACCATGAATTAGTTTTTAAATCACAGACAATGTACCACTCTTTGCAATAAATGTATCAAACTGCTTATACAGTTGGAAAGCTAAATAAGCTATGTCACATATAAGAATTTAAAAAAACTAGAAAGCTTAAAAGAAATGGGGTGAAAAAGCAACTTTTGTAGTAGTGGAGCAGTCAGTGTATCTGAAATATGCAAGAAAAATTTTACACCATAACTAACTTTGTCTATCAGTAATTGAAAAGTCCTGCTACTAATAACCTAATATACAGCTTGCAAAGAGCACTGTTCTTTTTGCATAAAATTGGCACCATTTTCAAACTGAAAATGCACATTAAACAAATAAAAGTCATGTAGTGACTAGTTACTGAATGTAATAGGCAAAAATTTTAATAATTATTCATCAAATAATGCCAATTATATAAATGCTGAATAGTTGGTGCAAAACTTTGGTTTTACTGAATTCTGCTACACTGGAATATTTGAAAGTATAAACAGAATATTAAAAATTATACCTACTATGAATTTACAGGAGTAATAATTTTATACTAAATACACACTATGCTCTAATTTTGTTCGCTAATATTACAATACTTTCTTTATATAACACTGCAAATAATTTTATTTGGGGAAAAAATGAAATCATTTAAAATGGAGTTAGAATAGTTTGGTTCAACACAAGGACAGCCTGTGTCGTGCTGTCCCTGTTAACACCTTGTTAATGGGATGAGCCCAACTCTGAAAATATTTACTTAATAATGCAGTAATGTCTCACATCTCCATGGGTGAGGCTTCTTGCAACATCAACACTGAGGAAGTAACTGAGGACCTAACAACAAACCAAAAAACCAACAGGTAACAGAAAAAAACTGTCATAAAGCCCATTCACTAGGCTCCACTGGCCCTTGATTTTTACAAACCATTTTATCTAACTCAGTTACCAGGTTCTCTGGTTACAGCACATCTAAAATAGCAAGTTAGGGGCAGAGGCAGATGAGAAAGAGCGAGGCATGTTAAGCATGTCCATGGCAATGAGAACTGGCAGCAAGGAAAAGTGGTAACAACTATAAAACCAGAAAGATCTATAAATGTTTAATAGTAAAGAATCCCAACTATATAATACAAACAGAAATGAAAGAAGATTGACTGTCCCGCCCGGGTGGCTCAGTTGATTGGAACGTTGCCCCATAACACCAAAAGGGTTTGATTGCAGGTCAGGGCACGTACCTAGGTTTCTGATTCAATCCCCAGTCCAAGAGTGTATGGAAGGTGACGGATTGATGTCTCTTTATATCTCTCTCTCTCTCAAATCAATAAACATATCCTCAAGTGAGGATTAAAAAAAAAAAAAGAATTACAGTTCCAGAACTACACTAAAGCGACTTAAGTGAGGGCCCTTAGGAAAACTAGTTATTCTCTGCCTCATTTTCTTGTTCTGTATAACAAGCTCTTCAACATACTATATCTGATAAGCTTTGTTTTTTAAAAAATGACATTTAAACATTTTTTTTTACTGATTGTAAAAGAAACACATTGTAGAGAATTTGGAAATGCTAGAAGTGTATAGAAAATTTTAATTGCCTATAACATACCACCCAGAGATGACCATCATTTACATCTTGGTGGATTTCTTTTCCAGGTGTCTTCATATATAAATATGGACATATAATTTTTTGGTAACATTTTTATTAACCTCACATTATTTGTAGGCATTTTCCCAACTCAAAAAGTCTTTGTAAGATTATTTGAATGCCTACATATACCAAAATTTATTCTCCTATCATTACAGACTTTGGTTGGTATAAAACAGTTTATAAAGCATACTATACTGTATACATAACAAGTCATTTAAAAAATGATTACTTATAAAGTCTAGATACAGAAAGAAAAATGGTCAGTGAATAGCTTATTGAACATCAAGAAAAAAAGTTAATAGTTGTGGTTTGTAAAAACAGGTTATCAAATACAATATTTAAGTCCAATAAACAAACATTTAGAGAACCAAGTATCTAAATAAGTTTTGGGAATGATCATTTTAAGTGATTTCTGATGCCAGCAATAAGACACTTCCAATTAAGAGAATTCTGGAGTACTATTATTAAACTGCAATATGCCAGTAAAGTAGCACCCATTAACAACTCATAGTCATTCTGCTCATTCATTCATTAAGCAAATACTCATTGAGTATCTGCTATGCAATAGGCATTATGCTAGGCTGCATTAATATCAACTATTAAGAGACTTCCTTGTTAAAGCCTTAAAAATAATGTAGCAGTATTTAACACATTTTAACAAATGAAAAAATTCACCTCAAATCCTACTATACCTCCTCCGCTCATTGTACTTATTATCCAGTGTCTGTCTCTTCCACTAAACCGTGAGCAACTTGAGAACAAAGACTGTCACCGTCTCTATATTTCCTCTATGAAAGAGAATTTCAACAGAGGTTTGCTGAATGTCTTTATATTTACAATCCAAACTTTCTAAGTCTTAATCTAAAAGCCCATGTTTCTACAAATGAAATAATGTATATACTATTTTTGATGATGTTCTTTTACTTATGTTTTCCATGTTCCTATCAATCTTCATAATCTAAATGCTGCATAATATCCCATCACGCTTACATAATATAGTTTAGAAAACAATTATCCTAATATTGTCTTTGAAGGTTGTTTCCAGTGGTTTTATATGGTATAGCTAATGCTCCATCAAACATACCTCGCGTTACAAGTCTCACAGATTTATTTCTAACTGGAAAAATTGGGCTCAACTCTAGAGGAATATAATCTTCTACAGTAAAAGTGAATGTTAAAGAGATTTTTACCCTATAGGCAGAATTTAAAAGACAAAGAACACACATACAAAGAAACTCTTAGAATTCCTTTTTGCCAAATCAAAGCAATTTAAATAAATTCTCTATTATGAAATGTGCTGTCCAAAGTAAAGTATGTTTTGTAGGACTGCTTCACACATAATTTAGAAAAGATACTTCTGGGGGCAAGGTGTAAACATTCTGAGGTAACAAACATAATGTCTAATTAAACTTCAATGCTTTTGGAAGGAGGTGTACACTTTACCTCCCCTTTCTTGGATTCATAGAACTTGCTCAGATCTGCAGGTTGCATAAATGTAAGCAACTTGGGGCTTCTGAAGATGCCTCTACGCCCCTTTCCCTCCATATATAGATCCTAAAGTAATATAATCCACCTAGTAATATACAAACACTTAAGCTTTGATCTCTGAAGGGGCTTGTGGGAAAGCCAACTATATTTTAGAAATAAGAAGCTAGTATATATACATATTCATTTAAGAAAGTTGTGCTAAGCATCTACTATATCTCTGCAGTGTGGCCCTTCAATAATTACTGAAATCATAGACCACTTCTCCTTTGTTACTTTATTTGAAGGAAGGGGAAGAAGGGAGAAAAAAGTTAACCAGATTATAATTTAATTGTGGTCCAAGTATAATTGCTAACAATCATCTCTAATAAAACAGAATATAATCTATTAAAGATAACTTCATTATAGGGAGAAAGGGGGCGTTTGAAGCCAGCCAAAAGATATGCTCAAATATGTAATTTTTTTTAATCCTCACCTGAGGATATATTTTCATTGATTGAGAGGGAGAGGGAGAGGGAGAGAAAAAGAGACAGAAACATTGATGTGAGAGAGAAACATCGACTGGTTGCCTCCCATACTCTCCCGGAGAGAGGATCGAACCCGAAACCTAGGTATGTGCCCTCATCAGGAATCGAACCCGCAACATTTTGGTGTAGGAGAGGACGCTCCAACCAACTGAGCCACCCGGCCAGGGCTCAAATAAGTAATTTTTTTTTTAAATGCTATTTTATATTGTCTGCGTCAAATTTTTCACGAAGCCCGGTGAAAACCTGTGTATAATTTTGTATTGTTTGCTTTACAGTTTTTTTTGAAACATACACATAAGGACTCACCAAGACATATAATAAATTCAATTATTTAAAGCAAGAATTGTATAGGTGTAGCTGAGACTATGGAACCTTTCCTCCCTAGAAGTTCCATTCACATACTGCATTAACATTCTGCACAACACAAAAGCTCGTGCCATGACAAAGACCTCCAAACACAAACATACAAAGCCATGCTTCTAAAAACGCCCTTAACGCAAAGTTCACAGCTGGCACTTGTGGCACACTCAAGCCACTGATGAGACAGCTGTCACAAGCCAATCACACACCCAAGAGTGCCAGCGTGCCACCTAAGAAAGCCGAGATCATGATCAGCGTACAAATCCCCACCGAATAAAGAAAAGCCCTAAATCCCCACCTTGAAAAGCACAATGACTGCACTACCCAGAAAACTGGCCCCCAAAAGTGAAAGGCTGGACATTTAGAAGCAATAAATACCAGATTGCAGCAATACAGTAAAAGGGGTTTTATTAGAGGATTCGCCAGAAAAAGCCACACCGCCCAATCACCAAGGAAGTACCTCCGGGGTAGTAACACCAGGCTTCCTCAAACGGGAGAACGAGAGCGCGAGGCGAGGCGAACACGCAGCCCCTGCAGCGCCCTCTCCCAGGCGGCGCGCCGGGGCCCCCGGGGCCGCCGCGATCGCCGCTTCCCAGGCCCCCTCCCGCCCCTCCCAGCCACCGCCGCCGCCGCGGGCCCTGCCGCCTGCGGCTCCTACCTTCGCTTTGCCGAACTCCAGCTTCTTCTGTCTCTCCTCGTCCTCCATGGCCTCTGCGGAGAAGGCTGGGGGAAGACAGAGAGAGGGTCGGGGGTAGGAAGGAAAGGTCGCTTCAGACGGAGGTGGGACCACGAGCTCGACAGCCCCGGGCGCAAAGCCGGGCCGACGCTCCTCCCCGGACTGGAACGTCTCCGCGCTCAAGGGCTGACGGCCCTCGGGCGCACGGGCAGCGCCGTCACCGCCGCCGCCATCTTCGTCTCCACGTAAACACACGGCGGGCGGGGGGGGGGGGCACGTCGGTCCGCGCAGCCGCCGCGAGCCCGCCGCGAGCCCCGCCGGCCGGGCAGGTGCGCCCGCGGCCCCGCCCCCCCACGCGCCGCCCCGCCCCGTCGGCCCCGCGCCCTGCCCGGGGGTCACCGCTAACGGGGCTCTGACCGGCCCCCACCTGCTGAAGGCAGGCGGCGGGGGGAGCCCCTCGCCCGAGGAACGCACGGTCTCCAGCGGCGGGCCTGGCTGAGGAGATGGGAGAGAAGGGGTTCGCCGGAGGCACCGGTGGGACCCCACGCAGCGTGCTAGGGACTCTAGTCGCTTTTAAGACATGGAGATTTTTCCGGTTACACAACTAACAGATGCCTGGTGATGGGCACAGACTTGACTTCGGGCGGTGAACACACAATACAGGGTGCGGATGAAGTGTAGAATTATGCACCTGAAACCTGTATAATTTTGTTAACCTGTATTACCCCAATAAATCCAATAAAAAGGGGAGGGGGAAGAGGAAAAAACCTCACAGAATGGGAGAAAATAATGATAATAATTAATAATAGATACCTAATGGTGGAACTGGTGAAGGGTGAAAAGCCCCAAAGGCAATGAATGGGGTGGGGGAGGGGACCCAAGGGACCTCAGTTTCTAACGTAGGCTGACTCCCCACCGGGAACACGGGAGAGCAGCCAGTCAGCTCTCACCACTTCCTTAGCTGGAAGTCCCCCCCCACACACTGGGCGTCCTGGTCTCCAGTTCCTTCTTCAAGACCCACCTCATAGGCCGCCCCAAATGGCCTTTCTGATCTCTTTGTTCCCTCCACCGACCAACTGCAAGTAACATAATAACCTACAACCCTCCAGCTCCTCCTCGGAGGGTCCCCTTAGCAATGATGTCCTGGAAGGAGCCTAGGCTTTGAAACCTACTTGGGGACAAAGCCAGTATACACTAGCTTTCTAGCTTGAATGACCTTGAACAAGTTACCTATCCTCCCTGAGTTTACCTGGAAGTTGTGGAAGGGTTGTTAATATATATGAGTTAATAATATATCTGACTGCCCCTGGTGTATTAAAACATCCTCAATGAATGTCAGTTTTCTTTCTCCTTGTATTTTCTGTAGGTTCTCTGCATGATATTTTAATAATCTGTGCAATTTTTAGTTAACCTCATACTCCGGACTCCACGGCAGAGGCTGCCTTCCTCATCTTGGCATTACTAAAATGACTAGCACAGTGCTTTGCACCCAATAAACTCGTGTTGGATTGAATTGAGCCATTTTCATAAATTAAGCATTACTCTTTCATTTTTTTATCTGTTCCCTCTGTACCTCCTTTTTTCTCCCCACCCTTTTACCCTCAACTGTATTCCTGGAATGAACTACTGTACACATTTTAACGTCTCAGGTTGATTATCCAGGTTGATGATGATTCTCCTTTGTTTTGAGCTAGGTTGGACTGAAAAACTACCAGATGTGAACTAAAACAAGCTGAATTCAATCATAGAAAGGGTGTTAAGTGAAAATTGGGGTTAAAAAAGAAAAAGGAAAAGACTAAAGATCTTAAGTCTACCACAAACTGAAGACTAGTTTTAAGTAGCCCTGACTTAGAAATTCTTAGATTTAAAAAAGGTTTTTATTCTCAAACTCCATAATGCATACCTAATTGTGGCAGCTTGTAACACCCAAGTATACTATGTTGTCTTGTTATCTTAACTTGAACTGGGAAGTGGGTGAGAATAGACATTTATCATAGGAATAAAAGAACTGATATAATTAAAGAAAAAGTGGCTTATTCTGTCACCCACCAAGCTAAGAATAAAACTGAAAATATCACTGTTCTAATAGAGCATGATTTAAATACTGCTTGGATTGAGGAATTATGTTTGTAGTTGTGATTGCCTGAGAGGAGGATACCCTAGGATATCTAGCAAAATATTCCTGTTTGTTAATAGATATTGCTCTCTCATTAACTAAGAAAGTCAGGTATTTGTTTCACTATGTGTTGAAAATGTTCAAGAACCTTCTTAAAGCAGCAGTTTTCAACCACTGTGCAGCAAGAATTTTTAAAACGTGCACTACCTGACTATTTAGTCAGGGGCACTGACCTCTTTTCCCTTATACTGTCAAATTAAAAAATGACAACAGCCAACACAACAGTAGCCTTCTGGTGGGAACCATAAATATATGTTGTATAATAAAGTTACATCTTATTGGCCACATCGTATAATAAGATTTCTGACTGGTTAATTCTTGGTACCAGAAATCCTTATATATAAGTACAGGCACCTGATTTTTTAAAAACTCACTTTGGACCAATAAGGGTAGGTAATTACTATTATTTTTCTTCTGTAAACCAATCAAAATTATCCTTATTTTGTCAGATCGGCAACAAATGTATTTTTTGGTGTGCTGTAGAATTTTAGTAATTACCTTATGTGTGCTATGAGATGAAAAAGGTTGGCGAGTCTCTCTATGGAGCATGCTCATGCCTTTCTCCACCCTCTCTCCCTAGGCATGGTTTCCTTGCCTCTATTCTCCTAAGCTCCAAGGTCCATTCTTTTGCCTCTTTAACTTGTTTCCTGAACCCATTCCTTCTACAGCTCACTTCTTCTACCTCTATGACTTTCAAAATAAACTTTCTCAAAACAACAACAAAAAACCCCAGCGGGTTGAAAATCGCTGTTCTAAAGCAACAAGATTATTTCAATGTTTCCTTCACTAAGACCAGTCAATCATACACATCTGTTTTATACATAATGGGTGCTCAATAAATGTTGAAAGTTAATCATGTGTTGACTTCTCTTAGAAGGGCAAACATATGGCACTAATGCTCTGATGCCTCTTCATAACACCGATTCATGTCATTCATTCATTCATTCATTCATTCATTCATTCATTCAGTCAGTCAGTCAGTCAGTCAGTCAGTCAGTCAGTCAGTCAGTCGTCAGTCAGTCATTCAAGTCATCCCCTGAGAAGATGACTTTAATCAACAACTTGAAAGAGATGAGAGCATGAGCCAAGGGGATAAATGAGAGTAGAGTAAGTCTAAAGACCCATGAACCCACAACCTGGGCATGTGCCCTCACCAGGAATGGAACCCGCCACCCTTCAGTGTACAGGAGGATGCTCCAACCAACTGAGCCACACTGGCCAGGGCCAGTCAATTCGTTTTAATAACCAATATATATCACTAGACTTTTACCTCACAAAAGCTGCAGAAGCAATTAAGGTAATTCCTTAGATTCTGTGAAAGGAAAAAATAAAAAAGATGGTTCTTCTTTCCTATATTGTCTTATTATCTGGGACAGTAAAATATAACTCCTAAATTCAGGAGGAGGATCATTGCAACTTGTCTTTTTCTTTAGCCTTTTCTTATATGGTCTACTTAAAATATATTTGATCACTGTAGTTGCCATTCTCTGGATCTTTGCCAAATTCTATGTACCTAATTTAAGTTAACCAATTGATTTTCATTAAATATTTGAACTGTGTCTCACCAATGCACAATTATCTTGTGTTTTCCTATATGCTTAATTCCTATTTGTGTGTCACATATTTTAGTGACAATATTACATGATTGACATTAACCTTATTTTCATTTAAATGCAGACACATTTTCTCCCTACAATTCCAGTTTTGTTTTCTATTTACCATATGGCTTTCTGGAGTTTTTACCTGAGTAAATTATTAATACGCAATTCAATCATGTCCTTGTCTATAAATCTTTATTATTATTATTATTATTATTATTATTAATATTCCTCACTCAAGTACGTGTTTAGTGAGAGGAAGGGAGAGAGAGAAACATCTTTGTAAGAGACAAGTGCCCTGACCAGGGATCGAACCCTAAATCCAGTCATGTGTCCTAGCCGGGAATCAAACTGGCAATCTCTTGGTGCAAAGGACAGCGTTCAACCAACTTAGCCACTTCAGCCAGGCTACACAGATCTTTAAAATGTACATAGGCTTTATGAATTGTAATCCAGTTCTTTAACACACCTCACCCACTGGTGAATTCTGTATTTTGTTACACAAAATGTTATACATTTAAAAGCGAGTCAGATTTCAAATAAGTCACATTCCCTTATATCTTGTCAATGACTCTTTACAAACAGGTGTCTATAATTCTAATTTTTCAAAAGTGTTTATTGTGAAACTGAAATACCAAGAATTTTGCTTGCTTCTTTTAATTTTTTCAAATCTAGAATGATATATTGAGGATCTAGATACATGGTCCTACAGTAATAAAACTATCTTATTGTAACCTGGACCAAAATTATTTGGCGAAAACTTTCACCTATGATTTTTGTGCTAAACCAGATAGAGTAATTATCTATTCAGTTATTTCACTATTTTGTCCATCTTCATGGCTTTGCTTCCTTAGTTAGAAGACATCGCAAGCTACCATTTCCACTGAACATTTCCCACCATCACTTGTCATGAAAATTGCCTAAAACAAGATCTTCCATCTAGTAGCAACACTTCCAAACTTCTCTATTTCAGTTAACTGCTTTCTTCCAGTCTCCTCAACTTGAAATCCTGGAGACATCTTCTATTCTTTTCTATCTCATCCATCATATTTATCAGGCCTATGTCCTTTCTTTCCCAAGTCTCTTGACTCCTTCCCAGCTTTTTCTGTTCCATGGCCAACATAGTAGACCAGGCTCTCATTATCTCATATGTTGAAAATTTTAGAACACTCCAGCTGATATGTCAGCTTCATTCCTCCCCATTACACTCTAGTCCTCCTAACTCTGTCAGATTAGCTGTCTAAGATTTAATTTTCATTAAGGCATTCCATTATAAAATGACTTCCCACTGCCCATAAGATGAAAGTCAAATTCCTAAATCCATCATTCAAGGTCTTCCATAATTTGCCTGTATAACTCTGTAGTTCTAACTCCAACTCTTCCCAGTAACCAACTCCCAGTTCTAGTCAGATAGGTACTCACAGGGCTCCCCATGCATTGATTGCTGAATCACATTTTACACAATGCCAGAAATTCATACACATATAATTAAGCTTCTTTTGCAAACGTAACTACTATCCTTTACAATTAGGGTTAAAGTAAGGAGATTTCAGTTCGATTCCTGGTCAGGGCACATGCCTGAGTTGCAGGCTCCATCCCCAGTTGGAGGCATGCTGGAGGCAGCCAATCAATGGATCAATGATGACTCTCTCATCATTGATGTTTCAACTCTCTCTCCCTTCCTCTTCTCTGAAATCAATAAAGATACACTTAAAAAAAAAAAAAAAAAAAAAAAGAGACATTAAATGCTAAAACCAAAAGTGGTTATTTTCACTTAGTAGGATAAAAGAAGTGAGAGGTATGCAAATAAAGAAAATAAAGGGGACTGGGAAGGGGGATGGGATGGGGTAGAATGGGTCATTGAGGAGAAAAAGGGACATCTGTAATATTTTAAACAAAAATTTTTAAAAATTTTAAAAAATAAAAAACAAAACAAAATAAAATAAAATAAAATAAAGGGAAATAGAGTGGTGTATCTTCCACATTTTATAGAATAAAAACTGATGGCTTGAGAGGTTAAATGACGTGCCCAACTTTCCATCGATGGGGATTTTATACCTCTAAGCAGTTGTAGAATATAAACTAAATAAGTTTTCAAAAGAGTTGTATCATGTAGTTTTTATAGTTAAGATACATTTCATCTAAATATGCAAGGAAATTTCAAATAAATTTATCTTCCAGGGCCTCTTTTGTTTTAGCCATGAGTCTGAAAAATACTAAATACTAGGCCAGCTCACCATCATCTCTCACCTTGATTTTTGCTAAGGTCATAACTGGTCTCTCTGCTTTTACCCTTGCCTCCTCATAGTATATTCTCTACACAGTAGCCAGACTGATCCTTAGAAAATGTAAATCACATCATGTCGCCCAGCCAAGCATGGCTTAGCAGTTGAGCATCGACCTAGGATCCAGGCGATTGGGGTTAGATTCTTGGTCAGGGCACATACCCAGGTTGGGGCCTCAGTCCCCAGTCAGGGGCATGCAGGAGGCAGCAGATCAATGACTCTCTCATCATTGATGTTTCTATCTCTCTATCCCTCTCCTTTCCTTTCTCTGAAACCAATAAAAATATATTTTAAAAATAAATAATCACATCATGTCATTTTCTACTCAAAACCCTTTTATAGCATTCCATATCATTCAGAGTAAAATCCCAGATCCTCCTAACACCTACCAAATTTGGTCTCTGATCTTATCTACCCTCTCTGCCTTACTTTGATTTAGCCACACTGGCCTGCTTGGTCTTTCTTCAAAAAGCCAAGCATGTACCTGACTCAGGGTCTTTGCACTTGATATTCCCACTGCCTGAAATGTTCTTCTCCAGATAGCCAGACAGCTCACCTTCTGATCCCCTCTGCATAATTATCATCTTATCAGAGAAGGCTGTTCCTGAACACCCTGTAAATGTGTCCTCCTCTCATATTTACCCCTTCGCTTTCTCTGTTATCACTTTCTAAAACTCATACTAGTTGGATATTGGACCTACTCCATTCCTTGCCTGGCTTCATTTTTTTCACAGCACTTGTCACTACCTGACATCATTTGTTTATTTTATGTCTATCCCCAATCTCATTCCAGAAGTGCCCCTAAAACAGTGATTTTGTTTAATTTGTTCATTGCTACGTCCCAAAGGTCTGGCACATGGCAGGTGCTCAATAAATATTTATTAAAAGAACAAATGAATATTTTACATATTTTACTCCTCTCTCTTTTGCTTTAGTATTTACTTAAATATTAACTAAATCTTTCTGTAGTAATACTATCCATCACTCTTTGGTAATTCCCCAAATCAATTAACATTCTATTTAATGATAGAAAATTATTGTTATTTGTTCCTTTCCCCCTAATTCTTGAGCAGTGCTGTTCTATAGAACTTTCCATAATGACTGAAGAAATATCTATATCTACACTAACATGGTAGCCACTAGCCACATGTGATTATTGCACTGTTCAAATGTGGCTAGTGTAATTGAGGGACTAAACTTTTTATTTAATTTTAATTTAAATAGCAACATGTAGCTAGTGGCTATTATTATATTGGACAGTACAGTTTTGAACAATATAACTTTTTAGTGTACCAATTACACATTTCATAATTTTACATTTTTTAAAAATTTCTTCATGGTAACAACATTATTTTCTTTACTGTGACACAAGTAGCTTCATATTCCCATTTACATTTTTTTTTCACTGCTTTCTTTCCAATTTAAACTTTTACTTTGGAATTTGTTGTGTGCATTTCAAATAGTAATATAAGTAAGTAAGATAACCAAATAAGTAAGATAACCAAAACTTTTAAATAAAAGGAATAAAATGCAACTTCCATCATAAAATTTAAAATTGGGAAATTCATTTTAGTCGATGTTGTTTGGCTACTCAAAAGCCATTCCTGACAACCTCCTTCTCCTCTGTACCTTCCCATGATAGAAGCTAGAAACACAAGTACTTTCCTAGCCTCCCCTGCAGCAAAGGGTGGCCACATGACCAGATATGACCCATGAGATACAAGTAGACATTTACTAGGAAAGTTTTTAGTATCCTGACAAAAAGGAACAGACAATAAAATACTACTCAACAATAAAAAGTCCAACCTCTTGATTGGACTTATATATAACACAGGAGAATCTCAAAAGTATTTTGTTGAGTAAAAAAAATCCAAACAATTGTATATATTGTGTGGTTTTCACTTTTATGAAATTCAAGAAGACAAATTAAGCTTTACTGATAGAAATCAGAACTATAGTTGCCTCTGGGGTGGGTGAGGAGACTGTCTGAAAAGGAGCACAAGGGAACTTTCAGGGGTGATGGAAATATTTTATGTGTTGATTTATGCGATGACCACATTAGTATATACATTTGTCAACACACATTGATCGGTATGTTTAAGATATTTTCATTTTCCTACATATAAGTTATACCACAATAAGAAAGAAAGAAAGAAAGGAAAAACACCAGAGATGGCTCATGTTCCCCTCAGACATCACCCTTTCTTCTAGGATGTGATTCCTGGAACTGCCACAATCATTTTATCTATGCAGAAAGACCAAGAGAATTGCAGAGATACTGACTGTAACATTGCTAAGCCACTGAACCACTACAATAATTGCTCACCTCCAGACTTATGTCAGGAAAGCAAATCATTTCTTTTCAGCTACCATACCTGGTTTAATCAAAACAATTAAAAATATATTTCACCTTGACTTTTGAATGAGCCTAGTGATGTAATGATTTCATATTATGTGATTTGTTTATATATCACATCTCACCTAATGGGATTCTATAAAGGCCCCAAATGGCTTATCATCATAGAAGCACTGACATGTGACAATAGGCATATCAAGGAAATGTACCTCATTATTGATTAAATATTAATAATGATAAACTAGAATGTACACATAAAATTTAGGTATTGGGTTTTAAAATAAATAAATAAGAATAAAGAACAAGATGTTATATAATATTCTTTTGTTTTAGAATTTCAGACCCTAAAAGGGAATAAAACTACAGTTGCTAAAACAGGAAGAAATTATGAAACCCCAAAAGTTCAAATTGCCCACCATAAGAATAATTGTGACAGCTAATATTTGTTGAGTGTCTACCAAGTACCTATCAGTCATGTACTAAATGCTTTCAACATAATTCTAACAACTCTATGAAGAATGTATTATCTCCATTTTGGAATGGGGAGATTGAGCTAGAGAGAGGTTAAGCAACTTTTCCAAAGTTGTGGGGCTGATAAAAAGCAGAGGCAGGCCTTGATTTTGGGTTTTTCAGATAGTAAAGTTTAGTGCCCTTAACCATGGCTATGTTTACTTTCTCTGTGTCACCACAGGACATTGCATCACAATTTGGGGGTAGGAGGTTAAAGTAGGATTTTAAATTAATTAACTTATTTTTGCCTAACAAATATATGAAAGGGATCTTGACAATTTTTGGCCCTCATTAGGGTGTTCTTATAATTGTAAATTTTAAAACTTGATTGCCTTATAAAAATTAAAAGACAAGCCTGGTCGGTGTTGCTTCGTGGTTGAGTGTCGACCCATGAACCAAGAGGTCACTGGTTTGACTCCCTGTCGAGGAATATGCTCCAGTTGTGGGCTTGATCTCCAGTAGGGGGCATGCAGGAGGCAGCCAATTGATGGTCCTATCTCATCAATGTTTCTATCTTTCTATCCCTCTCCCTTCCTCTCTCTCTAAAATCAATAAAAACATATTTAAAAAATTAAAGGACAATTTTACTTTCAAACTAAAGAAAGATATTGTGGCTATTAATCATAGTTTTGTAGACCACATTACAATTCTGTAGCTTGACACATTTCATAATCTATCCTGATTTTAACATTTAAATGATGGTAAAACTTTAATAAGATATTAGAATAATTAGTTATAATCAGTTAAGAAAATAGAGTCTCAAAGAATTCAAAAGATTATTATATATAACATCTACAGTAAAACTTTTTCAAGGTAGCTAGAATATTTTCAGTTTTACAATTTCATCTTCATAATCTTTATAAGACAGTAGTAGCACAATTGCAAAACATTAATTAAAACTAGTCAGTGATAAAGTGGTTTCAAAAGATTAAATAACCTTTCTTCCAAATAAGGAAAAAATCAGAGGCTTTTTGAGAAAACATTAATAAAATTATAAAAATAGAGACTAGCACCTCCTCCTTCCCCACCCAGTTGCCTAACGCATTTGGAAAATTCCCATAAAAATATTTTAACTGAATATAGTTTTGGGTTAAGTCATGAAGATTTGCTGCTATGCTAAGCTCCTTCATTCTCAGAAAACAAAAACAGCATTTATAATTCAGTATTCAGTTTCTTCAAGGTTGAGGAATGAGAAGAGACAAGAATAAAGAATTGTTGCCCTACTGAATTAGTTTTAACTTGTGTGTATGTGTGTGTGTGTGTGTATATGTGTGTGTGTGTGTGTGTGCGTGCGCGCCCCTTACCTGCCGTTGAGTCAGCTCAGACTCCTGACCACTATAAATAAGTGATTCCTACAATGTCCTTCCTCAACAGCCCTGCTCAGCTCCTGTAGTCTTATGCCCATGGCTTCTTTTATGGAATCAATCTATCTCATATTTGGTCTTCCTCTTTTCTAGCTGTGTTCTATTTTTCCCAGCATTATTATCTTTTCCAAAGAACATTGCCTTCTCATGATGTACCTGAAGTAGAACAGCTTCAGTTTTGTCATTTTTGCCTGCAGTGATGTGTCAGGCTTAATTTGCTCTAGTACTCATTTGTTCATCTTTCTGGTGGTCCGAGATATACATAGAGCTCTCCTCCAACACCATCTTTCAAAGCAATCATTTTAAAATCAGCCTTCTTCACTGTCCAACTTTCTGTATATAGTAATTGGGAGTAAAAGGGTATAGATGGTCTTAGCCTTGGTCTCTACTGACATATCATTGCCCTTGATGATCTTTCCTAATTCTTCCACTGCTGCCCTTCTAAGTCTCAGCCTTCTCTCGGTTTCTTAGCTGCAGTCTCCATTTAAGTTAATGACTGAACCAAGGTAGGCAAAATATTTAACAATTTCAATGTCTTCATTGTTTATGTTAAAGCTGTGTATTTCTTCTGTAGTCATGGTTGTAGTCTTCTTGATGTTCAAATGTAGTCCTGCTTTGGCACTTTCTTCTTTCACTTTCACCAGAAGTTGCTTCAAATCCTTGTTACTTTTTACCAGTAAGATGGTGTCATCTGCATATCTTAAATTATTGATATTTCTTCCACCAATTTTCACTCCTCTTTCCTTTGAGTCTAGCCCAGTTTTTCATAAGGTATGTTCTGTGTGCAGATTAAACAAATCAGGAGATAAAATGCACCCTTATCTGACACCTTTGCCTGTAGGAAGCCATTCTGTCTCTCCATGTTCTGTCCTGACAGTGGCTTCCTGTCCACAATACAGGTTACACATCAGGACAATCAAATGCTGAGCAACCCATAGCTTTTCATGATCAATGCAGTCAAAGGCTTTACTGTAGTCTATGAAACACAGACTAACTTTCTTCTGAAATTCTTTGGAGCACTTCAACTAATATTCTCAATTAGATCTTGAAGAATGCCTCTTCCTTTTCTGAATCCAGCTTGAACCTTCAGCATTTCTTGCTCTATTTAGTTTCTTACGTAAGTCTTAATACATATATATTTAGTGGTCAAGCCTTAATTATCTAGCTCATATAAACATCCAAGTTTTAAACTCTGGTACTTGTCCACATTGAGCTTCCAGCAACTTGTCAATTACAGTTCAGGTTTTCCTACCTCAGCACTGGTTCCCACAACCATTTCCACTTAGTCTCTGCTCTGAGCCACGACTTCTTGGGTTCACCCGTCTCTCCAATCTTGGGGGCAGCCATCTGCCCTGTGTCCTTACCTCTTACGGATCCAAGAAGAGTTATTGATTCTACTTATTACTACAGACTTCTAAGCTCCTTACATGTGGAACTAGAAACTGTAATTCATATCTAGAAATTTTGAATCAGACAGGTCCTAGACTTGTAGGTGCCTGGAATAGCTGAGGTTAGGGTGAGGTGCCAAACTGATACAGGAAGATTTAGTAAACCTCTGACTCCATTTCCCTTCTTGGCTTCCAGAACTTTTGAGGCTAGACATATATTCCCAGATGGATATTGTGAGAATCCCCTCTTAGGAAATGGATCAATCCAAAAGAAGATACAAAAGTCTTTAACTGGCAGCCCTCTAACTCACTAGCCCTGCCAAATCATCCTTAGAGGAGCCCACTCATCACAAGTCCCTGCCAATATTAATGCACATAAAAACAGATAATCAAGAATTATCAGGAGGGAATTTTTAAAATTCTCATCCAAGGACTGAGGACATTTTTTCCATTGATTTTTAGAGAGTGTGGAAGGGGAAAGAAAGGAGATAAAGACAGAGAGAGAAAAAGAGAGAGAGAGAGAGGGAGAAAGACAGAAGAGAGAGAGAGAGAGAAACATCGATCTGACAAGTGATATATCAATTGGTTGCCTCCCACACAAGCCCCTACTAGGGGTGGGGGTCAGGCCTGCAACCCAGGTACGTGCTCTGTAATTCAACCCATGACCCTTCAGTGCACAGGCTGATGCTCTAAACATTGAGAAATGCTGGCTAGGGCCCAGGAGGAAATTTTTAACGTGAAAATCGGGAGCCAAAATAAATAAGGAACTTAGAAAAAACAGAGACAGTATAGAGAGTGAAGAAAAAAATTTAAAGCACATGTAATTTACATCCCCAGAGATAAAGAGAGGGTATTGACTGTGTACACGATCAGAAACAGGAAGCTATTAAAAAGTAATACTCAGTGACCAAGAACAGCTCTTAAAAAATAAAAAGAATTTTAGAAAATGAAAAAATTCAAAAGAAGAGTGGGAAAATATCCTCCAGGAAATTTTCCAGAAAGTAAAACAAGACAGAGAAGGAAATAAATAAGAAAAGATAAGAAAGTTAGAGGTCCAACACTCAACTAGTACAAGATTTTAGAAAGTGATAACAGAGAAAGCAGAGAGGATAAATATAAGAGAAATAATATATGAGAATTTACCAGAACTAAAGAGCATGACATTCCATCTTGAAAGAGCCTGCAGGTCACCTAGCATAATGAATGAAAGTACTATGGTAAGGAAATCACTGAGAAATTGCAGAGCTCTGGGGATAGAGAGATTTTGTATTCTCATCTCCCTTGCCTCTTCCTTCTTTGTCCTTGCTTAAGAAAACCACAACACTGGTGAAATCCAACTCTAAGCTCACTCATTGTCTGTACCCAAACCCCCGAATAAGGCTGCAGGAAGACCATGCTGACTGGTTTAACTGAATGGCACTAACCCCAAGGGGCTCCTAATGCTGCTTTACTCGTACTGTATTTCCATGATTCATTCTCTCTCCTAATGACAATGTCATACCTTCTTCTCGTTCATTAAACTCCAACCATCACTAGCATCCTCATTTTCAGCTAACAATCTTGCTTTCTCTTGTTGAGAAAAGTTTGGAATAAATTAAAAGAGATCTTCCACAAACTCGCTATCACAACAATATCCTTTTACCTGCCCCATGAGGCCCATGTTCTACCTTCTGCTGTTACTTTTGATGAACATTCCTAGCAAAGGACAACTTCTCTGTTTGTGCATTAGACTTCATCCCTTCTTGTCTACTCAATGAGACTGATTGCCCCAGTAATTCTCCCCTTTCTCTCCTGAATCATCAAATTTTCTCTCTAAAGGATCATTTTTCATTAGAGTACAAATATGTTCTCTCTCCCTCCCCTCTTCCTTCCCTCTCTCCCTTCTTGTGTGTGTGTGTATTTGTTTATTTGTATAAAACCAACCTTCACTTCTCCAACTGCTGCTCTGTTTTTCACTTTCACTTCTCAGCAGCATTCCAGCCATCTGCAATTTCTCTCTGCCTATTCTCTCTTAAACCCACTCTAATCATTTTTATCTGCATCATGCCATTGAAACTGCTCTACTCAAAGTCTCTGATGATCTACATTCTGCCAACTGATGGCCATCTCTAAGGCCTCATCTTCCTCGATCTATCAGTAAGGTTTGACACAGATGATCCTCCCTGAGAACACTTCTTCACTTGACTGCAGGGACACATGACATTTACCTAGTTTTCCTCTTAACTTTCTGGCTGCCTCTTTTCTGTATTTTCTATTGATTCCTTTTCAGCTCTTCAACCTCTAACTGATGGAGTGCCTCAGGGCTCAGTCCTTGGACTTTTATATCTACTCACTCCATGGGTGATCTCATCCAGGCACATGACTTCAAATATCACAGATATACTGATAACTCTTCAATTTATATCTCAGTTTGGAATTCTTCTTCGACTCTCTATTTGATATCTCCACTAGGTATGTCAAATTTAATATGAACAAAACTGAGCTATTGGTATATGCCCTCCAATCTTTTCCTCCCACAGGCTTTTCCACCTCAATTAAAGACAACTCCTTCTGTTTTTGAAGGTCAAAAATCTGAGAATCATGCTTGATTCCTCTCTTTCTTTCCCACTTCACATCCAGTAAGTCAGCAAACAGTGTTGCTATACCTTTAAAATATGCTGAGAATTTGACCATTTCTCACAACTCCACTACCACCGCTGTGATCCAAGCCACCATTACTTTTCACTTGGATTACTGCAATAGCATTCGAAGTGTTGCCCTACCTCTGCTGTCAGGTGATTCTTTACCCAACTACCAAAAGTCAGATCAGTCAGATTTCTGTCCAAAACTCTCCAATAGCATCTCAACTCTTTTAGAATAAAAAGCCAAGTTCTTGGAACTTACATGCATAACCCATGGGTACAGTCAATAGTGTGGTGAAAGCCTGGGGGGAATGCAGGGTGGACGGGATCAATGGGGAATATCTGTAATACTTTCAACAATAAAGATAAATTTAAAAAGAATGGGGGGGGCAAATTCTTACAAGAGCTGACTCTATTTACTTCTCTGAGCTCATTGCCGTTTACATTTTTCCTTGTTCACTTTTTTCTAGCCATGCTGGTTTCCTAATTGTTAATTAAACAAGACAAACACTCCTATCTCAGGGTCTGTGCACTTAGAGTTCTCTCTGCCCAACATGGTCATCCCCCGGATATGGGCATGGTTTGCTTCCTCACTTCCTTCAAGTCTTCACTCTAAGTTCCCTTCTAAATAAGGCCTTTCTTATTCAAATTTCCCCTTCCCTGCTTGAGTACTTATCACTATCTAATATACTATATTTTATTTATCTTGCTTATTATTTGTGCCCCCTACAAGAATGTAAGCTCCACAAAGGCAGGGATATGCCTTTCTATTTTCAGTGCTATAATCCCTGGCCTGGAAAAGAGAGTCTAGCACAGTAACAGCTGCCTGATAAATGTTTGTGAATGAATGCATGTAGGTTTTATAAAGGTCCCCATAGAGAAAGAAACAGATTCAGGGGTAAGAAAGGCATCATGCTTCTCAAAAGCAACATTGGAAGCTGAAAGACAAGAGACCAATGTCATAAAAAAAAATGGATGGGAAAATGATTCTCAGCTCCCTGGATTCCGAGGCAAATTGTTTTGGAGGGTAAATTAAAGACACTTCCAGATTTGCATAATTTCAAAAATATTCTTCTTATAAATTCTTTCTTAGGAAGCTATCAACTGATAGGCTCTATTAAAATGAGGAGAAAGAAAAACCCCATGAAGTAGGAAGATGTAGGTTCCTGGAAACCAGAATTCAACACAAGAGGAGGGGCAAAGGGAAAACTTAGCGTAATAATTAGTAAAATTCTAGGCTGTCATCATGCAGAAGGGCTGGAGAGTGACCTGTACTATAGGAGGGATGTTTCTGAGAAAAACAAAACAGAAAAGGACTCCTACAGTCCTGTAGTTCATGAAATAATTAGCAATAGGTAAATAGAAAACAAAACAACACTGTATAGCTTAGTTATAAGCAATATTTGTGTGGTAATAACAATGTAAATTAATAGCCAAAATGATTTGACTAAAATTGTAAGGTAGGTAGAAAAGAATGTGGAAGAATTACATACAGGAGCCAAATCCAAAATTTTCATTGTAAGAAGTTGATATATAAACATCTAAAATGGAATAATAAAAAAGCAGCATAAACATATTATTTAGAATTACGGATATAAATAGCTATAGGAAGAAATAAAAGAGTTGAATGAACTTGCTTCTGAAGACTGGGTGTGAGGGATTGAGAGAGACAGGGCCTTCAGAGTCTCCTATTCTTCATTATCAGCTTTACAGTAGTGTTTGATTTTTTTAGGTTATAAAAATGCAATTTCAATAAAAGTAAAAATAAAATTTAAGAAAGTCATGTAAAATGAAGACATCATATTGTAGAAATGTCACTTAGAGTTATAGAGGTAATAAAGAAATTAAACACAAATGGTAAAAGACAATGGTCACCTCTGAAAAGTGGGATTGGGGGCTGACTTTTCATGGCTATGGGTATGATTGTTTTTATAATGAAAACAAATGAGTAAGACCAAACTACAATACAGGCCGGCACATCGGATATCTGTGAGAAGGGGATAGTACTGAAAATTAATTGTGAATTAGCCTCCTTTCAATAAGCTCACTCTGACAGAACACATATGCTAACAGAAAGAAATTACTATTTTGAGAAAATGAACGTTTATGCTTTAATGTGATGTTACAATGATTTGACATTATGAAAACTCAGTCTAGTATCTTAATATCTACAAAAGGTGCCTGTTGGCTTAATAGGAGTTAACCAAATACTAAAATCCAAATTCAAAATTGTCTACTTGAATCAGAATGACCTTCCTGGAAGACTTAATCCTCTTGGGATTTTGTTCTAATCTTATGTTAGGAGCAGGCTTTCTCTAATACCCAGTGGAGTCATTTGAGTTCTGATACAGAAATATCAAAGAAATAGTAATGATAGGTAAGTATATGGTCAAGACTTCTGTGGGCTGCATGAAACCTACTCATTAAAAACACTGAGGTTACCCAGGGGGAAATATCTGTTTTTATTTTTTAAGATACTTAGACAAAAAATTAACAATGTACTTCAAGAATTCATTTTTTAAAAATTTTCTTTTAAAATGTTTTTATTTCAGGCCCTGGCCAGGTAGCTCAGTTGGTTAGAGCATCGTCCTGATATGCCAAAGTTGTGGTTTTGATCCCAGGTCAGGGCACATACAAGAATCAACCAATGAGTTCATGAATAAGTGAAACAATAAATCAATGTCTCCCTCTCTCTCTTTCTCATTTCTTCTCTCTCTTAAATCAATTATAAAAAATTTAAAAAATAAAATGTTTTCATTACATAATATTTTAATACATACTAAAACTATAACATGCATAAGGAATAAAGGAAAGTGATACAATGGGAACCAGTTAACCAGCCGCTCAGTTGAAGAACTGGGACATTTTCAATGTCATAGTAGTAACTCCCTGGGTGCTCCTTCCCTCATTGCTAAAGTAGCATTCTCTATAGCTGACTTCAGTACTTCCTGATATGATTCAAATTAATTTCCTCTGGCTCTGTTCTCTCATTTCTACTATTTTTATAAGTTCATAAAGCTTTTTTTATTTCATAAATAACACAATATCTTGTTTTCTGGTAAAGATTAATTGTATCTTCAAGGGCTTTTTTCCCTAAAATAATTTTAAAATGTACTTCCAGAATAGCTATTAGTAAATTTGAGGGCTAAACTTGAGTTTTATAACATTAAAATAACTATTATTGTAAAACAGATTTTGTTGTTGTTAATCCTTACCCAAGGTATTTTTTTCCATTGATTTTTAGAGAGGGTGGAAGGGGGGGAGGGAGGGGGAGAGAGAAAAAGAGGGAGAGAGAGAAACATTGGTGTGAGAGAGACATATTGATTGGTTCCCTCCTGAATGTGTCCTGACCAGGGCCAGGGTAGTGATCCCACAACCCAGGTACGTGCCCTTGACCAGGAATCAAACCCAAGACCCTTTGGTCCGCTGGTCGACACTCTAAGTGCTGAGCTACACTGGCAGGGTGTGAAACAGATTTTTAAAAAGCCAAAGTCTAATTATATATTTCCTTGTTTTATGTATTACATAAGGCCTGTATACACTATACAACATTTCTTCTCTTGTTATCATTATTATTGGCAACAGCTCTATATTACTTTTAATAATAGCATTATCAATAGAAATAAAATGATTTAACAGTTTTCATGATTTTTAAAAATATAATTCAAAGTTCTCTCTGCTACATGATGAATGGTTTTCTTGCTTGTCAACAAACCATGAAATGGTTACTATAAAATGTCAGATTGCTATCTCTTACTTTATATTTTCTATCTTTCAAATGCTGGAGTTTCCTGACATTTATAACATGAAAATAATATACTTGTTCTTTTATTTATTTTGGGGTACAAATGTGAAGTGGATCCTAGTCAAAAACATTGCTTCCTTCTCATATATCACTGTTGGGAATGAAAATTGGTACAACTTTCATAGAAGGCAATTTGGTTCCATTTGTCAAAATTGAAAATGCTCATACTCTTTGACCTAATAATTTCAATTCTAGGTTTTCATTCTATAAATAATGTTGCATTTGTGCAATACAAAATATGTGCAAATGAAGTATTTGTTGCAGTATTTTTGTAAGGGTAAAGGATGGGAAACATTTAAAATGCTCATTATTAAGAGCCTGTTTGGATGAATTATGATATACAATGAATTACTGCGTAAACAGTAGCTTGAATGATGACTTTTATATGTACTGATTTGGAACAACTTTTAAGAGTGAAAACTCAAGGAACAGAGATGAGTATATGGTATGCTACCTTATGTGTGAAAGGAGAGAAAAAGGGAAGGGAAGGGAAAGGAAGAGAGGAAATTTATACACATATTTGGCAAAAGCATGGATTATCATTGGAAGAATCTTAAAAAAACTGGGTATATTGTTTGCCTCCAAAGAGGGAAATCGGGTAATCGAGAAAAAGGAGAGAGATTTAAGTTTTTACCATATATTCTTTTGTATCTTTGTATCATGTGTATGTAAACTTTTCTGTACATGTACATACATATACACACATGTATATAATTTTAAAAACTAAAAGGAATATAGTCTCATGTCCTAGAAGAAATGCTGTGTGATACAATTTCCTCCTTTCCTGTACATCACTTGAAAAGTACTGAAGTTCTTCTGTTGACAAAGAACAGACATTTCTACCTTCACAACCAGCCTACACAACCATTGCTAAGTAATAAGACTTGAACCTCTTAATCTTAATGTTATAAAAGTGTTTGGCTGTGTAAACATGCCAATGCAGTTGGGCCTCTGCAATCTAAAGAGAAGTGGAGATTTGGTAGTTACAAAAGTGGAAAAGAATTCCCTTTGGAGGTTTGAATTGTTTGTGGCCCAAATTAAAGTAACTGCCAAATTGCTTCAATGTATTATGTACACAGTCTCAGCATGATCTTCTACCATAAGGCTATAATTATATCTCTGAAAATGGTTGAGTTTGCACCATATGAAATATGGAAAATGTTATAAAATGTGCACTATATGTGTACAAATATATAGAGATTAATGGCAGTAGATTTGAAAATCTTATTCAAAGTTTTAAAACAAGTTTTTAAACTTTAAAATAATGAAATAACATAGCCACTAGAAAAATATTAAAATTTCAATACAGAAAAAGAATTACAACAATCTTATAACGTTTTATAAAATGCTGTCTCTCTTATAGGTGAGGACTGCCTCCAATCTTGTACTTTGTGGTTGTTCCATGTATTGTCCATGAGAAACAAGAAGAGTAATCTTTAAAAGAAGTCTCAAGGACTCTGGGAGAAAATTCACATAGTTGTATGCATTCCCATAACACAGGTATAAATGCATGCAGACCAGATCGGTGCCAATTCACTAACATTTTCCCTTCACCATCCCCAGGAATTCATATCCGTTTCTCCTCTAAAGATGTTTAAGCGACTGTGCAGTCATACAAATGGCCTGGCACTTGATCCGCTAGAATGACTGTAATAATACATACCCCCAGGAGAAGGATGTCTTTGTTTCCTGGATCTTGGAGTCGTACAACATATGGTCTGACAGATTTTAAGCTCCAAGTATCTATTTTTAGACATGATGGTTCTTCACTCTTATCTTTTAATAAAAGAAAAAGTATTTGTTGAGCTGAGACCTGCTTTCACAGTAGCACTTTAGCTAGAAAGCCAAGTGGCTTTGTCAGCTTAGAAAGTTTGGTGAGATGAATAATTTAGTCAGTAGGAGTAATATATCCAGAGAAGAAATTTAAGTAGGAGTTAGGTGAAGCAGGTAATTAATTAAATGATCTTAGGATATCTGATTCACAATGACTAATTTAAATATGTACTAAAAATAAAGAAAGATAACAAATCATTATTGTGATATTCTCAAGGATTATATAGAACACATACTTTACTACATAATAGAAAAAAATGTAATTGTTTTATGTGCTTTACAACAAACTCTTTCTGTTTCTCTCTCACTTCTTTCTTTCTTGTCTTTTGCTAATGTTCATAGAGAATCACAGTTCCTGGTCAAAATAGAGAACAGAATCTAGCTAAGGTTTACATTTAATGTCAGGAAGAATGAACATATTTTAGAGTACTTATCTTTAATTAGGCAAATATTTGAATTTTAAAAGCACTTTTCTGAGAATAGTTCTAGACATTATAATTGGGACTAAAAGTTTTGCATGTCAATTACCATGACAATATTCAGATTGTCATAGTAATTAAGTGGGTATAAGGGATGCTGTGTAATGATATTCCCCTTGGCCCTAGGAAAATCATGTCTAGTAGATTCTCCTGGACTGAAGAACAGAATAACTCCCTTCACCTCATTGATAGCTGGGAAGTCATCAATCTTATCAACAGAAACAGATGTCATTAAAATCTGCCCTCAGAATTATTTCTCTCCTTTGGCAAACTTCAAGGACTGTCCCCTGTGACATGAGAAAAGCAGACTTCTTAGTTAAAGGAGTGCCCAGTGTGGCCATATGCAGTCCTCAATTTACAGATGAGTTGGGGTCCAAAACTTTGGTATTCAAAGTAGAATTTTCTTTTTATTTTTAATCCTCACCTGAGGATATTTTTTTCCACTGCTCTTCAGAAAAAGTATAAGGGAGAGAGGGAGAAACATCAGTGTGAGAGAGACACATCACTGGTTGCCTTCTGCATGTGCCCCAACCAGAACTGGGGATCGAGCTTGCAACCGAGGTGTGGGCCCTTGGCAGGAATTGAACCCCAGGGCCCTTCAGTCTGAGGGCCAGTGAGCCAAACCGACTAGGGTGCAGAGAAGAATTTTCAAGGAAGACAATGCTATCGCTGGTGCTGATGTTCTGAGAATAATTCACAAAATGAAGTGTTATAAAAAATAGTACAAGAAAAATAGTAAAAATCTAACTAATGTAAAACAAGTTGATAACAACAAACTGATTAACAAATAACAAGCAGAAAACAACAAACTGATTAAAAAATAACATTTATGTTGAATTCTGGTTTCTGAAGAAAAGGTTTCATTTGAGAATAAGAGAATGCAGACTTCTGTGGGAACTGTGAAGAGTTTTTATTAGCACTTTTATGGACTCTAGGTTGTTTCTTTTTACAGCAAAATTTCACTTTAAAAAATGTATCTTCCCTTTTCTCCGTTTCGAAGACACCACTGATAGTAACTAGTCTTATGCTTGGGCATGACCCCAGCTGTGGTTGGCGGAGGTTTGTGAAAACCAATCAAGGAAGAGAAAGAGGTTCAGGAATTAACTATGTACAAGTTAAAAAGGGAGAAGAAAGGAAAGGAGATTAAAGATGAGATGTCTTTGGGAAGGAGTAATTAAAGTAACACTAACAGAGGTTATGTAGTGAAATAAAAAGACCTGGCATCTTGACATAGGCATGACTGAGAGATGGTAGGTCAGGTAATTTCCTATCCATGCCTGTCACCAGGTGACACCATTTAATCAGGACAACTTTGTTACCATGGTTTGAGCAGGGAATGGGGTGGGGGTGGGGGTGCCAAAGGAAATGGGAGGGGATGAGAGTAAACCTGCTGCAGCGTGTGTTTTCCCTTAACTCCCAGTGTTCCTTTGGGAGAGGGGCGCAATCACAAGGAACAACAACAGCCTGTAATTACTGGAACTGAAAGTCTAGGTCACAGTGGGATTAAGCCCTGAGCTGCTGAACTGCTAGCCTAACGCTCCTTGAATTTTCCCTGGCTGGGAACAGAACTAGCCCCAGAATCCAAGCGGGGCTTTAACCAGCAGATGAAAATTAAGAAACTCCAGTTTCAAAGGTGCACTAGTTCTTAATTCTAGATATACATCAGAATCATCTACCGAGGACTAAAAAGACAAAAACAAAAAAATCAGACCAATGTCTGGGCCTCATGTCAAGCCAATTAAATCAGAATCCCTGGGGGCAGAGAGCTGGGCTTCAGGGTGTTTAAAAAGCTCTCTAGGCGATGCTAATGTGCAGCTAGGATTTAGAACAACAAGATGTGAGGGATGCAGAGAGGTGAGGGTCTAGTGTCTTGCATATGGGTAATGCTATAGAGGGAAGCTCTACAGGTAGCGCTGGGGTAGGGGGCACTTCATGATCAACTGGCTTGTCTCATGTTAAGGTGGGATTTGGGGGAGCAGGAGGACAGGAGCTATTTAGTAGATGCTGGAGCCAGGAGTGTAGTGGGGAAGGCTGGAGGTTGGCAACCTGAGGCTTCCCAGGCTTTGTTACTTTGTTTAGGGGCAGCCCTAAATTCTCTCCTCAGTGGCTATTTGACAAGCAGCACCCATCTCCCCTTCTCCACATCTAACCAAGGGTAGTGGCCATTTAAAATTTATCAGAATCTACTCTTTTTTTTTTGCACTGATTTGAATGCTTAGGGTAGGATGAAGGATGAGCCATTTACCGCCTCAGTACAATGGAGAGGAAACCTCCCACTCCACAGATTCAGGGTTTTGGAGCTGGAAGGGACCTTTGATATCATCTAGTTCAGTGCTTTTGTTTGGGATTGTGAATATCTCCATTAGACTTTTTAAAAGGCCAGGGGTTATGAGCACAGGTTCTGAAAGCAACAACCTGGGTTGAAATCCTGGTTCCATACACATTAGCTTTATCTTGAAAAAGTCACTTTATCTAAATCTTGGTTTCCTTATCTGCAGGATTGATACCTACCTCATCGGTTGAGTAAGGAAAAAAATTATGTATAGAAATATTCTTAAAGAAACCAAAAGGATATAAATAAAATGTAAATGGTGGTTATTTCTAAGTGATTGAATTATGGGTGAATTTTTTTTTGCCCTCTCTATTTTCTATAGAAAAACATCTCTATTTTTGTAGCTTCTATAGTGAATTAAAATACTGTTTTTCTCTGAGTGTCGGCAAAGCACTGCAATTATGATCATAGACTTTGGAGCTGGACTTTGTAGGTTCCAGTTACTGGCTGTGTGAGCTTGGGCAGGTCACCTAGCCTCTGTCTCAGTTTTCTCATCTGTAATATGGAGATAGTGTTATTTCCATCATAGACTTAAATGAATTAATATAGGTGAAGTGATTTAGAATAGTGCCTGGCACATTGTATTATATGAATGTCTTCTAACATTAATATTTTCTTCTTCTATGTTCTTTCTCTCAAAATCCCTCTTCTTTGGATACTTTAACAAACTAAATTACAGGTATATGTGAGTAGCTCATTATAGTTTAATGTAGGTGTCAGCAGACTCTGGCCTGTGGCCAGGTGGCCCTGGAACTGAAAACAGTTTTTGCATTTTTAAAGGGCTATAAAAATGGACAGAAAAAAGAAGAATAGGCAATAGAGATTGCATGTGGGCCGAAAAGCCCACATTTTTTTTGGACACGTTATATTTTCTATCTGGACGTTTATAGGAAAAGTTTGCTATATATGTTGGCTTAATTTGTTTCCCCTTTCAAATATGTTTATGATTAAAAATCACCTCACTATAATCTCTAAAGTTGAGATTTCAAGAAATACTGTAAATAGGTAGGTTTGAACAAGGAAGATTTTTTTTACATTTTGTAATTATTTGCTTCCCTACTACAGTAAGATAACATTTTCTACCAGTGATTAAGAATCACTTTATTGAAGGCACAGTACTGTAGGATGAAACAAGCCTAGAGGTACTTAAACTCGCCAGGCTGAACGGGACTGAGACTGAATGGGATCTCCAATGATTACTGTGCTTCTCTTGGCTAACTCTGTCCTGCTGATGGTGGAATCTAACTACTGTGAGAACCCAGGATCATATCAGGTCTGGAATCAGCAAATTTGCCAGGGAAAGTATCCATTTCCTTGCCACAGACCCTTGCGGTAATGAGTGTGGGAATAGGAAAGCTGACTCTTCAAGTCTCTCTAGACCCTGGTTAGGCACATTTCAGAGAAAGATAGTTACCAGCTGTAAAATCTTTAGAATCTAAGGTTGTTAAAAAGCAATTGTTTTCAAATGGAAGGAAATTATGCTAGCTTTTTTGGTTTGTTTGCAAACATTAAGACTGTTAACCTGTGCCTAGCAGAATAACTTTATCTACTGCTTTTCTCCACCATAAGCAATTTATAGTCTTTTCATTTTTAATTTTTTTCATATACAGGCAAAACAGCCATAGCCAAGAGAGAGTGGGAGAAGAGACTTGATGTTCCTCTGAGAGCCCTCAAGTGAGACTGGTAGGTCACTGGCAGGTCTGTCTAGGAAGTTGATGTGGAGTGAGGGATGCATCTGTCTATTGAGTTCAGGAGTCTGTGGGTGTTGTATTGGGTGGAAGGTGGGGGGATGGAGGGCCACTTCCTTCTGACCTTAATTGGGTTTGCTGAGATTCAAACATGAGTGGTCAACTGAGGGGCTGTGGCTTGGCAGAGTCTGTTTGCATGAAAAATAAAGGACACTTCCTGAGCAGAGAGGGTCAGGCAGCCACTTCGACACAGTTAAAAAACCTTAGGTCAGAGGTGCTTCTGCGTACAGCATAGATTCTGAATTCAAACTATACTTTCAGCTCATCTCCTGAGTCCAGTTTGTGAAGGGAGGGCTTCAGAGTGTGCTTTCCCCTGCAACAGACTTTTGGATTAAAAAGCGTGGAGGAGATACTCCAATGCAGGCTTGGCAACCCTTTCTTTTCTCAAGCATGGTCACTTAAAGACATGTTTACCATCTAATATCCCCACAGTTTTAGACAAGAAAGAAAATTGTAAAAAAAATGTGACAATACAAATTTGACTTAAAAATTGAATTACTTTTGCCTCTATAACAAGCCCAGAAAGATGAGAACTTTAGAACAGCTTCTAGGAAACATTCCCCTCCACCATATTGCAACCACTTCGTTTCATTTCTTTCCCTCTTTGTTGCTGTATCATCACCTACTCCCTGCCTCAGTTCTTCACCCCCACACAGCACCCACCTCCCCATCAGTGTTTCCAACCACACTTTCTTTTTCTTAATTACATCACTTTAGTAGGGCATGGGTCAGCTATGATCCTGGGGAGGGAAGTGGGGAAACATGCAGAGAAGCAGACACTCAGGCTGAGTGAGACGTACCATTGGAAATAAGGTCCTGGAAGGCAGGGCCTTTATTTTGTTTTCCACTATATCCCCCCCATCCTGAAATCGGGTGCTCAATAAACGTTCATTAAGTCAATGAATAAAATATAGACAAGGTATATATAGGTTCTACTGTAATACACCATCAGTGACTGAAGTAGTAGTCATTGCTCTTATTGGAGGTAATGACAACATCTCACAAATCATTAAAGGTTAAACCTTTTTGCAAAAACATGAGAAGGAAAAAATAATAATTGATAATATACTATCCTAATGCAGCCATTATTAAACTTTTATTGTTATTCTCTTCAGTGTTTTTTAATATGCATTTAAAATATATTTGTAATCTGAGAAATTTGGATAGGAAATATGGCACTTATTTTCAAAAGAACCAATCTCCTTTCCCTACAAGGTTTCATTCAAAACAAACTTAAGTGATGTCACCTGAATAGGTCTGAAATAAGCTTTACTAATCTATGTTGAGCAATGAAGCACGTGGTATAAAGCATAGAAGACTTAGGGATCAAGGAGCTATAAGATGCGCTAGTTCCCATTCTAAGGGTTTTTGTTTTAATTGATTTTAGGGAGAGAAAAACATTGGTTTGCTGTTCCACTTACTGGTGGGCTTACCACTGGTTGCTTCTTGTATGTGCCCTGGCTGGTGATCAAACCTGCTACCTTGGTGAATCAGAAAGATGCTCTAACCAACTGAGCTACCAGGTCAGGGCCCCCACTTTAAGGGTTTTAATATCTCATTTGTAAAATGAGAGGATTGGGGCTCCATAATCTCAAAGGTCTTCTTAAAGTCTGAAGCTTAATAATGCCTAAAAAAAGGTTTTATTGTTGCCGGGCCAGAGTGGCTCCGTTGAGAGTCAGTCATCCTGTGCACCGGAAGGCTGCCGGTTTGATTCTGGTTGGGGCACATACCGAAGGCAACCTATGTTTCCTCTTTCGCATTGACGCTTCTCTCTCTTTCTCTTTCTAAGCATGCCCTAGGGTGAGGATTGAAAAAAAAAAGATTTTATTGTTTTACAGTCTGATTGTAAAGCAGTTTATAGTCAAAATATTTATATATTCACGTATATAATTTTATATATAATAGTAACTGTTAATGTGGATACAAGAGCTCCTTCCATACAGAAATAGGTTTTAGGAATTTACATAAAGAGGCCATTTCTAGTTTTTCGGCACGAATTTTTACCTGACGGAACTGCAGTACGTAGTGTCACTTACCAGGTAGGCTGATTATTAGTAATATAAAGGCCCGAAGGTAAATCTTTATCCTTATAAACCAACAAAACAGAGGTAATTCAAAACAGAGTGACAATAACAATCAGCTAGGAGTAATCTAAGGGACCGAGTAACGATAAAACATTAATTGGTTCATTGGTGCAGAAATGGGACGAGCAAAGCTCTACCACTGCGCTCCCGCCGAGAGGAAGGTAAAACAGGAAATTCTTTCCTGCAGTAACATTCAGGATCAACCCTCTGCCCCAATTTGTTTCCCGAGGGGCCACCACGTCCTCCGTTAGATGACCTGGCAGCCTGATGATTAGTTCACTAACCTGGGTGTCATCTTTCCTTTGGAGGTAACAGTAGAATTGCACTGAATTCATCTCCACTGCCACCCCCAGGCAGGTGATTTAAAGCAGCGCCCCCAAAGTGCCCCAAACGCATCTGCTGTGGAGACTAAGCTGCTGTTGAAACTTATTTAAATACCCAAACCCGTCACACTTCAATAAGAACCAGAAGCAGCCCTGCTGCAAGCAGTTAAATAAAATTATACTAGAATGCAGCGCTTCCCGGGCTTGAATCCGGACCCGCAGCCGCGCTCCAGGAGGCGGGTCGGGAAAGAAGGCCTCAGGGCCGTTCACGGGCCTCGCCCCGCACGCGGTTTCCCGCACCAAACGCCCAAGCGGTCGTCCGCATCGTGTCCATAAGCGTCATCACCTATCCGCTGCACAATTGGTGTTTATCATAGCGACTGTCCCAGCGCGTGTCGCCGGCAGGCAACAAATTCCTGCAGCAACTCTCGGCCGCTGCGGGAGCCTCGGGCGAGCTCCCGGCCCCGCCCCGCTCCGCCCTCCAAAACCCGGCTCCGGGGTGGGGTGGGGGTGGGGCTTCCCTGCGCTTACCGCGGTGTCCTGCCGCCCCCTGCTGGGCGTCTTGCGGTGGTTTGCGAAGGGCGGTCCGGAGGCCCTCGGGGCGCGCGAGGCGGTGACGTCACGTCGCCGCGCGGCCGGGGCGGAAGTTAGTGGTCCATTTCCGCCCCCCGGTTCCGCTCCGTTCCAGAGGCGGAAGTAGAGCTCACTCCTGTGTATAGGTACGGTCGGGGTTGGAGTTGGTGTCTTGCTGCTGCTGCGCTTTTATTTTCAGAAGCGGGTTTGGGTGACTTTGATGTATAGCGGAGCCCCGTTTCCGCGCAGCTCCTGGCACCGTTGTCCTTGCGGGAGGAAGAGGCGTGGGAGGAGGCCAGGGGCTGGAGCCAGGGGCTGGAGCCTGTGGGATTAGCCTTGGTTTAGAGGTACAGGCTCACCTGGGGGTTCGAACCTTACGCTTCACCTAAGAGAAGCGAGTAAGAAAACTCTGCGCTTTATAATTTTAGGGATAATGCCTACTTTTTCATGCGCGGAGTTTAATGAAGACCGTGTGTGTGAAGCACTTCGTTTTGGTTTTACAGATCATTCGCGATTCCGCTGCCCTTTCTGACCGTACTCTAGCGTGTACTGGCCATTTCCTCCCTGATGCTGTGTCTCTGGGAGACGCTTGATGCGTCTCGCTAGATCATAATGCAGCGTTAGCTGGGATTGATCTGTTTATTCTGTATGAGGAAGTCCTGACGGTATTTTGTGCCCCCTCCCCTTTTTTTGTCATTTCTAGGGACAGCTATTTTCCAGCTTTTTCTGGAGGAGAGCAGAAGCCCTCTTTCCTTAAGACAAATGAGGTGAGAAATGCATTGTTGTAAAGATCTCTAAACAGCTTGCTTTGTCCAAAGGCCAGCTGGAGTGCAGTGCTCAAGGGCCAGTGATGAGCATTTCCATGGAAAGCCCCTTTAGTAGGCTGCTGTGGAGCCGAGGACAATGGAAAACCTCTTTTATGCCTTAGGCCGCACCAGTCGCAGGTACACAGAGTTGCAGTGTGTTTGTTAATTTTGGATTTCAGTCCTTGCAGTAATGGTTTTGGTTAATTAAAAACGTTAATTTGAGATAGAAATACATTATGGAATAGTAATTGTTTTTGAAACTTGTAGGTCGAGGCAGTTGATACTTCTTGCATTAGGCTGTTTAAATATTTATCCTCCTGGCTAGATGTAATGTATGTTGGATGGAGACTTACCAGGTTTAACATATTTGTGTTGAAAACTGAAAAATAGAGAAAGGCAATAAATATTTTCCATTATGCTTTTGCACTCCTAGACCATTTTATTTTTTAAAAAAAATTTCTTGTGTGATTGCAATAAACACATACAAATTAAATATTTTAATATTTCAGAACTAGTATATAGCTGCCCTTAATTTTTCAGAGATAACTGTTTTGTTTCATTTTTCTCTCTGTGTGTGTATGTATGTGTACACTTTGAATAATTATAAAGACAATGTTTATTAAAATATATTTCATTTTCAAAATTGAGCTATCAGCTGTTAAAGTGTGTATACATTTTTTTTTGGACACTGTGTGTGTGTGGCCATACTGTTATGCAGTTTTCCCCTTATAATATCTTGGACATCTTTCTATTGTGTTAGATCTGCCCCCCCTTTTTTTTTGTAAATAAGTCGCTTAATTTTATTTTTTAAAAAATTTTATTTTTGTTTAAAATATTACAGATGTCCCTTTTTTCCCCCCAATAACCCATTCCACCCCACCTCACCCCCCTCCCCAATCCCTCTCGCCTGCCTCATTTTAAATTTTTTATTTATTTTTATTTTTTATTTTTTTAAAACATATCTTTATTGATTTCAGAGAGAGGAAAGGAAGGGGATAGAGATAGAAACATCAGTGATGAGAGAGTTATTGATTGGCTGCCTAGCCTGCAACCTGGGCATGTGCACTGACTGGGAATTGAACCCCGAACTCCTGGATCCTAGGTCAATGCTCAACGGCTGAGCCATGCCTGGCCGGGCCCTAGTAATAAATTATTATAAAATAAGTGATTTACTTCAACAGTATGTGCTTGTTAAGTCAAAGATTTGTAGGAAGGTAGTATTTGAATGGGACTTTGAACCATGCATAGACATCAGGAGGATAGGCCTTTCCAAAAGACACCTTAAACAAAGGCAGGGAGACAAGAATGGACAAGGATGTTTAGGACCAGAGGTTTGAGAGGCAGTGGTGCCTAGTTGGGAGGTTATAGAATAGATTCTAGCTAGAAAGGTAGGGGAAACCATGTCTGAAGATTTTACTTCATAGGGGAGAGCTGCAGAGATATTTAATCAGGGAATGAGGGACATAATTACATCTTTGTTTTATAAGTATACTATGATGGCAGTTTTGAGTGACTGATGTTAGAGAAGCAAGTTAGATGGTTATTGTAGTCCCGGTGAGGGAATAGCAAAGAGTAGAGAGGTTGGAGTTCAGCGACGCTGAACACACTGAATCTACCGGATTTGATGACTGTGATTGAGAAAGAAAAAGTAAAGCCAACTTTTGTATTTTTATCATGAGTGGCTCAGGTTAGTGATAGCAATTTTATTAATAAGAGGAGGTCTAGTTTAGGGGCTGGGAAAGATGCTCATTTTGGTTTTGTATGTGTTAATTTGTGTGAAAGATATTTCCATAGAGAATGAATTATATATAAAGACATAAAATCCACCTATGACAGATTCAGGAGAAACCTTAAGCTCTTTTGTTAAGAAATTTGGCATATATTTTCACTGGCTTTAGTCTGTCATTCATAGAATTTCTTTTGAACTTTCTGTGGCTTGTTCAGCCTTGTTTGAGGGTATGTTGTCTAGAGTAGTGGCCTTCAGGCTTTTTTTGATTGTGTATACTGTCTAAGAAAGGTTTATACATGTACCTTCAATATATTTGTATTTATTTACTGATGAGTTGTGTACATGTCTTACAGTATTATTGTATACATTTTGAAACATATATAGAAAGTGGAAATTTTAAAGAGGCTGAGACAAATATAAATTGGAGTTTTACTGTTTCTTCCTACATTCCATTGGATCATCTTTGCCGCCCCTCTTTGGAAAGCACTCCTCTTATCTAGCTGTCAGTGTTCTGTCCAATTATCCAGTAGAGGTCACCCTTGAGCGTCTGAAAGAACAAATTACTGAGCTGTGCAAAGTAAAGCCTCTCCTTTAGTTAAAAGGAAGACCTTATTTTTTTTTTTTTTAAAGTTTCTAACTTCATGCATTTTTGGAAGAGTATATAGTTGCAGGGTAGCATGCAGTATTATGGAGAAGTGAAGAATAGTGGACTCATAGTATAGCACAATCTAAAATGTGTTTTTGTTTGATATTTTCCTTGTGAACAGTCTGCATTTTTGTATGAATGTTATTTGATTCTACAGTTTGGGAATATTTTTCCAGTTCTTTGAGTATCTGTAGATTATCTGAGCTATGGGAATGTCCCCAGTCTGTAGGCATAATCCCAAGTTCTTGTTAAATAGGAGTAATTAAAAGGATAGACACAGAGGGGCTTTTTTTGATATTGATCTTGAAAACTGCATCTCAAGCCCAGAGATATTAGTGGTGAGTTGAAACCATCTAGCTCTATTATCTATTTTATGCTGCATTAGGAGAGAGGAAGAGGGAGGTGCTCCCTTTAAGTGATAGGAGACCATCGTAAGTAATTAGAAACCAAGAACTAAGTCCGACACAACTGTATAGTCTGAAAAGGGGAAAGTACAATTTAAAAAATATATTTGTTGTTGTATGATTCAGACCACAAGTAGCTTAGGAAAATGAATTATCTGATAAGAATAGTTTTTGCTTTCCTCATAAAATATTTCCTATAAATAGAGATGCTCATTGTAGTAGGGACCTGTGGTTATTATCATACATTTCATGACTTATTTTTGAGTGATCAGGAAAATGAGTTATTGAGGTTTTAGCCACTTGTACAAAGTTATATGTGTTGTGAAACAGATGCAGAGAGCCCCTGGGTTAGTCTTTTGTAATGTGGTGTGTTGGGGAGAATGGTAAGAGTACCTTTTTAAACATGTCTCGCAGCATAGTCCCGCATGTGGTGGACTATTTGGATTAAATATCCCAACTAGATCATTTTGAAGATGAACATTGGTTTGGAGTTATTGGATTACAACCAAGGGGACAATAAAATAAATCGAATGAGGAGGTTGGGATCTGGAGCTGTTGACCAGTGGTCTAGATAAGCTGAGAATTAGGCTCTAGTAATAGCCTGGATTTAAAGAGTGCCATTTATCTAGAAAAATATGTTTATGGTGCAAATTAGGAATTCTGAAGTGTTGATTTTCAGGGCTAGATTAGGGTTTGATAACCAGGATGTGAGAACAGAGGCAAGGAAGTCTGATATCTATGGGTGAGGGCAAGGCCAAAGCTCTGGGAAGTTGGAAGACAAGGCGGAACTGAAAACATCAGTTAGTAGGAATAAACCAAAGATTTGGCAATCAGGAGAATAAAGCAGAGATGGAGAGGGGCAGCTGGCTTGAATAGCCAAGGCGGGTCAGGCCAAATAGGAGAGCAAGGTAAAGGTAGGAGTAATGCTGGAGCAGTGATGATGCTATACTGCCTTTCTTTATGTTAAGAATGCATGGAGCCCAGGCCCTCAGATAAATAGAAGTAACAAGCTAGAGAGTGGGAAAACGGTGGCTGGATTGTTACCACAGCAGCAGGAGAGCTGGAGCTACAGGTATCTTATAGAAATGACCATGGTGCTTCTAAGATTATAATGTGTTTTTTTTAGCTATTTAATGCATGCATTTATATAATATTTTACATGTCTTACACAGCATTCCAAGAGTTTGGGGCTACTTGACCATTCTGGCACCACGAAATCTCTTGTATGTGAGAAGTAACTTTCTCTTTGGTTCAAGATGGATGATCCGATTTTCAACAGAAATCTTCAAGCCCGTTTCATTTAGGCTTTTTGGTGTGAAGTGTGATCATGAAGACAGTAAGCCTTTGGAGAATGAACTATTGAATAACTTACTTACTATGGGAGTAGATGTTGACATGGCGAAGAAACGACAGCCTGGAGTTTTTAATAGGACAGGTATTAATGAGCAGGACCTGAAGATGTTCCTTCTGTCCAAAGGAGCCAGCAACGAAGTGATTGCTAGCATCATATCGAGATACCCACGAGCCTTAACACGCACAACTGAAAATCTTTCAAAACGGTGGGATTTGTGGAGAACAATTATGACATCGGATCTTGAAATTCTAAATATTTTGGAACGTTCTCCTGAGTCGTTTTTTCGGTCCAATAACAACGTAAACCTAGAGAATAATATAAAGTTTCTGTCCTCGTTTGGATTGACCCGTAAATGCCTTTGTCGGTTGTTGACCAATGCCTCACGTACCTTCTCCAATAGTCTTGATTTGAATAAACAGATGATTGAATTTTTACAGGAAGTCTGTTTGTCCTTAGGTCACAGAGATCCCGTAGATTTTGTCAGGAAAATAATTTTTAAAAACCCTTTTATCTTAATTCAGAGCACCAAACGGGTAAAAGCTAACATTAAGTTTTTACAGTCAACGTTCAACTTGAACAATGAGGAGCTGCTTGCTCTGATACGTGGTCCAGGAGCTGAAATCCTAGACCTTTCCAATGACTGTGCCAAAAGAAACTACACAAATGTCAAAGAGAAACTCTTTTCTCTTGGATGTACTGAACAAGAGGTGCAGAAGTTTGTCTTGAGCTATCCAGAGGTGATCTTCTTGGGAGAGAAAAAATTTAATGATAAAATAGACTGCCTCACAGAAGAAAAAATTAGCATCTCACAAATAATTGAAAATCCTCGGATTTTGGATTCAAGCATAAGTACTTTAAAAAGTCGAATCAAAGAATTGGTGGATGCTGGCTATGACTTGAGTACATCAAACATCACTCTTCTGTCTTGGAGTCAAAAAAGATACAAAGCTAAACTGAAAAAGTTAAACACCGGATAGTGCATTATTCTGGGGAATTAAATATTATCGTGATATCTTTTCACTTTGAATTTGGACCTTTCAAAAAGGAGAGGTTTGAGTTCTTAACCACATATATAATGAATGATCCTTTGGATGTTCTATTTTAAAGGTTCTTAAAAATTCATGGTCAGTATGCTCAAGTATAGTCTTCCCAGCTACCTCTTCTCAAGTTTGAATTAATATAGTATCCTGTTATATGATATAGGCTGTGTAGATGGTACTTCCTGAGTGCCAAGGCAGAACAATGTATCGAAAGGTAGAAGACACAAAATAAGCTTTTTTAGGGGGAAGGAGGTTGTTCAAATTAAAAAATTTATAAGATTCATGTAGATCCATTTTCTCATGGATTTGAGTAACAACCTATTCTATTTTCACATACCTAATTGTGGTTCATCTTCAAAGTAAGAATGCCAGTAAAAATTTGAAAAAGTAGAAAGGAGGGGTTTTTCATCCCAAGTTCTACATTCTTTATTTAAACCATTAATATGCTCCCCTCCTGCCCCCCTTTAGGCTCAATTTACTGTGAGTATAATACTGATTTCTTTAAAGACAAGGACAACTGTGTAGGCAGAATAATTGCCACTCAAAGATGTCAATGTCATAATTACCAGAACCTGTGAATATGTTAAGTTGCAAAAGGACTTTGCAGATAGGATTAAGTTAAGGACCCTGAGATGAGATTACCTGGATTATTTGGGTGAGTCCAGTGTAATCATAAGGGCCCTTAAAAGTGGAAGAGGGAGGTACAAGGAGGTCCGAATGATGTGATGATAGAAGGACTTACTTTTACTGGCTTTGAAGGAGAAGGGGCCACATGCCCAGGAACACAGGTAACCTCTATAAAATGTAAAAAGCAAGGAAACATTCCTTCCCCCAGAAGGAAATGCAGCCCTGCCAGGACCTTGAATTAGGCCCAGTGAGACCTGTGTCAAACTTCTGACCTACAGAATCATAAGATAATTTGTGGTGTTTTAAGCCTCTGAGTTTGCGATATTTTGTTACAGCAGCAAATAGAATAACACAACAACTAAATAGATGATTAGTTCCATTATAGGTGAAGCCACAAAATGTGATCCTTTTATTATCATATCTGTATTTCTTCCAATGACCTTTATAATGGCTAATAAGTTAGTATTTGTAAAGTCCTCTAAATGTTTGGATAGGAACTAAATGTGAATAATAAAACCTAAATAAAAGAATATTTTTGCCTACTGAATGTAATTTAAAGAAATGGCAATTTCTTATATATTGTTGGCATTTCATCTAATATGAAGAACAAGGAATTTCTAGAAGCATAGACTTAAAAAAGACAAATCAGATGATGTCTGTAACTTAGTTCTTTTTTTCTTCTTTTTTTTAAATCCTCACAGGATATTTTTTCCATTGCTTTTCAGAGAGTGGAAGGGGGAGAGAGAGAAGAGAGAAACATCAGTTGGTTACCTCCCATGTCCTTGGCCAGAATTGAACCCGAGGCCCTTTCGTCTGCTGGTTGACGCTCTGAGCCGCTGAGCCAAACTGGCCAGGGCTGATGTTTGTATCTTGAGGACATTTACACTCTAGCTCTGATAGAAACTGAAAGAGAAGGGACAAACTGCATAACCTTGATTACTTTTAATTGTTTTCTAGAGCCATTTGTTTTCTAGATGTGGATTTTGAATTAAATAACAATGGTGTCCAACCTTTTAAGCCTTATTTCCTATCAGTGATGCTTCAAAAAAACTTATTCCCACCACTGATAAAAACAAAATGCCTGCCCTTTCAAGGCCATTTGTATGTTAATGATACTCTTATTCTGAATATTTTCAATATGCTATTTGATGGCAGACATAGTTTAGAAAACGGGCTTTAGAGAGACCTTTCTTTAGAGGGACATAATCTAGGCACCATTCTTGAAAAGCTCTGTAACTGAGTAAACATTTTAAGCTTACTGAATTTGTTTTCTCATCTCTAAGATTAAAAATTGACCTTGTGGATTTGGTAAGAGTCTCTAAGGTTTTTTGCACATAGTAACTATTCAGTGGTAGCTGTAATAAAAAGTTAGAGTATTTTTAGAACTAAATGGCTTTATTAATATATAATTTACATACCACACAATTCACCAATTTAAAGTATGCAATTTTGTTTTTTTGTCAATCATCTGAGGATATTCTTTCCATTAATTTCTAGAGAGAGTGGAAGGGGGGGGAAGAGAGTGAGAGGGGGAGAAAGTGAGAGAGAGAAACATCCATGTGAGAGAAATACATCAATTGGTTGCCTCCCACATGCGCCCTGACCAGGGCTGGGGATCGAACCTCAACCCAGATATGTGCCTTTGACCGGGAATCGAACCAGCAAACCCTTTGGTATGCAGGCCGATACTCTAACCACTGAGCCACACCAGCCAGGGCTGCAGTTTATTTTTTTATATTTATAGGGCGGCTGTGTAATCATCACTATAATCTAATTTTAGAATATGTGTGTGCCTCCTAAAAGAAGCCCTGTACCCATTAATGGTCAATCTTCATTATCCCCCTCCTACTTCCCCAGCCCTAAGCAATCACTGATCTACTTTCTGTCTATAAATTTGCCTATTCTGGACATTTCATATAAATGGGATCATACAATCTGTGGTCTTTTGCAACTGGCTGCTTTCACTTAACACAATGTTTTCAAAATTCATCCATGTAGCATGTGTCAGTATTCCATTCCTTATAATTGCCAAATAATACTCCATTGTATGGGTCCAGTAGTATTATTGGGAGAATATTTTATTGTTAAGACTTAAACATAAGTCTTAACAGTAATTTCTCAGTCTACTGAATTGTATGGGAGTATTTTCTGAGGTATTACTTCAGAATCTAACAAGTTTATAAGGACCTTGAGAGAGGCTGGCAGAGGAGATAAAAATTTATTGGCATCAACCGGTCATGAGGATTATGCCTGGGTTGACAAGAGCTGTATAGCAGCAGTAGTTGCCAGTGACCAAGGAGAAGGTGGGATGCATGAAGTACAATACAGCACTTGTTTGGGGCTTGGGGAGGAACAACTTTGTAGAAACAAATGGATAATGCCTGTCAGGCAGTATTAACATATCATATTTTAAGGTTTGAGTCTGATTGAGGGAGAGTCAATTCTTTAAAAGTTTACTAAATTATACAATTTTTAAGTAATTTTTTTATGAGTAAAAAGAAAATTCGTCTATAATGGGAAAAATGGAAAATAAGTCACCAAGAAACCAGGAAAAAACCCACTCTATTCTTATCTCCCAGAGAGATAGTTTGGTGACTGTTTTCTTTGCATCCATGTAGCCATACATGGATGTACTATAGATATGTGGCATATACAGGGTGTCCCCCAAAATATACATACTTTAACAGCTGATAACTCAATTTTGAAAATGAAATATATTTTAATAAACTGCCTTTATAATTATTCAAAATGTGTAGACATTTTGGGGGGACACCCTATGTATTTAAGTAGAGATCAAACTATTTTATAAGTTGCATTTTTTTAATGTAATAGGTCCTGAACATATTAAATATTTTTCAGTAATTAATTACAGAATCAATTGAGTATTTATACCTGTAGCATGATTTTTAATGGTTGCATGAAATTCTGTCACTTGGATAAACCGTAATTTCTCTATTCAATCTCTTAACATTAGATGGGGTAAATTTTTGTACATTAGTAATTTATTGAAAATACCACCTAGATTAGTTCAGCATTCCACAGTGTTATACATACCATTTCCCCCCCATCATCGGTGTACTTTATAAGGTAAAATTTTGCTCTGGAAAATGTGAATGTTAAGAATACTGCATTTTTCTATTCTCCAAAATGTCTGATGTATCTGCAAAACTTCATTAAAAAAAAAAGATTTTTTTAGAGAGAGGAAGGGAGGGGTATAGAGAGATAGAAACATCTATGAGAGGAAAACATCAATTGGCTGATCCCCTACTGCGGATCGAGCCTGCAACTCAGGCATGTGACCTGACAGGGAATCCAACCAGAGACCTTTTGGTTCATGGGTCAACGCTGAACCACTAAGCCACACTGGCTGGGCAAAACTTCATCTTTTTAATGGAAACCATCTGTCTGTTCTAAATTACTGCATAAATTTGAGGACTTTCAAATAACTACAAGAATTAGGACAATATAAAATGTTAAAGAGAAAAAAGTGAGTTTATCATGAACCCAGCAGGAAGGAATAAAAAATAAGTAGTATTTATAAAAGGGTTTATTGGGTTAGTAAACTAGTCATTTCTCTCCTTAAATCAGGGGTTGGCAAAAGTAGGTTTACAGTTGTGAGTATATGAAACAGTTTATTCTTATATTATTATTGTATTATTTTCTATATGAGCAACTATAAACCTACTTTTGCCCATCCCTGTATAATTTCTAAGGCTTGGATAGGTAACATGGTTTGTTCCTAGAGATCCAAAAATATGGCTTTTACGTGAAAAATTTGGCTATTGACTCCTTCCCTGTGGACTCTAATGCCCCACACTTCACACCCAGAAGTATGATCCAGTGGAGAATCTGTTGATGGCAAAACACTAGTCACAACTTTAGTAATAGGCAATTGTTACATAGTCCAGGAAGAGCTTGGCACAAGCAAAGAGGATAGTGGGACTATATTATTTTTAGATTTGGGGAAGAAATCATAGCAAAAGCCCAGCTGCCCAACATCGGAGAGTCGGGATGAGCTGTGACGCAGTCATGAGGGCCCTGTAGGGATTATCTCTGGAGGGACTAGGTCTTCGGGTCAGACTGGCCTGCAGGGGACTTGGGAGGCAGGCGTTCTAAACTGGCCGAGGTCTCAGGACTCAGGTCATTTGTTCACTCCTTAGTTTAGTCACTGTTGACTCAGGAACCTGGTACAGGACAGAGCTGCAATAGGAGCTGAGAGAAAGGCAGCTGTGGGGAATGTTACAACCAGGCCGTGCATCTCTTGCTCATTTTTAGGTTTCTGATATCCCCCAATGACACTGCTGTCTCTTCACTTTCTTCTGGTCTTTTTGAGATGGTTGATGTCTACCCTTTTGCTTTCACACTCCCCACATGCCCTCAGTTCACAGAGGTCGTTAATGGAAAGGAAAAAACCAAAATGCATATAGAATTTTTTTTAGTCTTTTGACTAATTTTTGAGTGGAGTTTGGTACAGAGGTAGAAGACATACTGATGGAATCCCATTTTCTCTCAGTTTTACTACTAATCAGGTGAAATTCATTTTTCTTTAATAGAAGTATTGTGTGAAGATTAATGAGCTTATTAACGTACATGACCTGCTTTGTGTTAATTATGAAAAATTTTAATATGATGGTGTGATAATTCTCCCATCTACACGTTGAATATCCCAGTGCCACCTTCACCAGCTGTCAAAATACCTTCAATTTATGTCCACCCCGGTTGTCTTCCTTATTTTTACAATGGAAATGAATTTATTTTCTGAAAATACATAGTAAAAGCCTTTGAACAATACAAAGAACCAAAGTCCCAGCTAACCTATTTATCATGAGACTGAGGAAATACTCTTTCATTCTTAGTTCATGAAGAGGTTTATTTATTTAAATCAAGGATGAATGATAATTTTTGAAAAAATCCTTTAAAAAATCATCTTTTCTTCAATTCATTAATGAATATCAGTTTATTTCTTCAAATCTTCATTTGTTTTACTGAAAAACAAAAAACAAAACCTATGCCAAATTTAATTAATATTTTACTTAAGATTTTAAAATTAGTATTCACAGGGGGAGATTGTTCTACAGATTTCCCCTCCCCTCATTATTATTGAAGTTTTTTGGGTAGATCCTTTGTTTGTTAGGTGCCACTTTGTTCGGTTTTTGGATCAGGATTGTGCCAGCCTCACAAAATTAATTTGGAAGCTTATTTTCCCCTATGCTTTGAAACCATTTGAAAATGGTGAAAACTATCCATTTCTTTAAAGCTTGGCAGAACTTGCCTGTGAAATCATCTGGACCTGGTGTCTTGTTCAGGATAGATCCTTGGCAACAATAGAAAGTTGCTGTGAAGGCTATTTAAAGGCTTTTTGCCAGTGTATTTTTTTGGTAGATGCCAGTTTAAAGCTCTCTCTTGTCGTAGTTAATGCATTTTGCTTTGAATTCTACATTGATATTATTTTCATGGCTATGCTTTTTGTCCACACAAAGACTTATACATGCATATTCATAACAGCTTACCTTGTAATAACCAAAATCTGGTAGCAAACCAATGTTCATCAACAGGTAAAAGGAAAAAATTGTAATATATTCATGCAGTGGAATATTATTCAGCAATACAAAAGAATGAACTGTTAATAAATGCAACAACCTGCATGAATCTCAAAATAATTATGCTAAATAAAAGAAACTAGGCCAAAAAAAGAGCACAGTTTATATGATTCAGTTTTGTATAAAATTCTAGAAAATGCTCACTAATTTATAGTTACAGAAAGTAGATCATTCGTTGTCTGGGATGAGGGTGGGGTGGAGTGGGGATGGCCATTGAGGAGGGATTACCAAGGGCCACACGGAAACTTGGAGGTGATGTATACATTCATTATCTTCATTATGGTCATGGTTTTGTGAGTATAAACATGTCAAAACATATCAATTGTGTATTTTAAACCTGCACTTGAGTATACTTCAATTATACCTCAGTAAAGTTGAACAATCCATCCATTCAACGCTGAGTTGAAATGCCATCTTTATCTGGTAACAAATTTCAAAAAGGGGTGTGTGTTTCTAGACCCTCTTCAACTCCATTAAACAAATGTATTGAGTTTATACTCCCATACTGATATCAAGAATTAAACAGTATCTCTTATCAGTCAAGGTGTTAGGAGACCCGGGAAACCACCTGAAAAAAAATCTTGATGGGTTTGTACTCATATACCAGGGTAAACTCCAAGTGGAGCAGTCATGAGCCCTCTACCACTCAGCCCCTGCCTTGGCTTAAGGACCAGTATTCAAGCTGGGCCATGGCATGTTAGACGCTGGCACAAATACCAGCATCTTTTCATTCTAGAGGGCTTCCTGGCTACTGGGACCCTTGGGCTGGAATTTACCAAGAGAGCAGCTGCCCCCTGTTTTGTTCTTGCTATTTCACAAGTGCAGATAAACTTAGATTTCTGCTTTTTTTCCACAAGAGAACAAGGCCTCTGATGAAGTCCCATGCCCTGTGTGTAACTGGTGTGTTTCTTTGATTAGTAAATTGACTGGATTTACTCCCTCGGCAGCCACACACAGCCTCCTTTCCTAAGGAAAGGAAGATTCAGGTACCCAAGTTAGAGGCATTCCTTTCACTTTGCCTGTCTGCAGTTAGAGAATACTGACTGTCATGTTACACTCTGAATACGACTTGTGTCTATGTCACAGCAAAATGAGTGCCCTTAGGTCAGCGTTTTTCACTCCACGTGTCTGGATGTCTCTCTCAGACTTGCTCAGCTTCCTCAGAATGCCCGTGACTCCTGGCTGAAGCTATGTGTCTGCATTTCATGTGAGCATGATACACGTGGCTGCAGCTTGTTGGCTTAGCTCAATGTGATAAACTATTCACAGAATAAAATTGAACTTAGTGTGTATGATGACTGATAAAAGAATTAATGAAACATTATGTCAATTATATATTTACTAATTTAAAGTAACTAATAAATGATAAAAGAGTTAAAATTGGTTCCTAATCCTACTGTGTTTACTTGTGCACAGAACTTCATGAACTGCAGGGGGAACTGTAGGCAGGGGTTTGGCTATGCAGTTTTCTAAAGTCAGCTAGCTGTAAGCCTGGCTGATAATTCAGACTAAATAAGGAAATCCTTTAAATATCAAAAGAGAGTTGGCCGGGGACCATTTTATCTGTAGGTCCTGTCAGCCTCAAGCTGAAAGAGAAGAAACGGATACTCTTGTATATAGATATATTTTCCTGATAGTTTAATATGTGCTTAGGACAATGCAAAAGCTGCTTTCTTTGGTTGTTCATTCCTCTTAAACACCATGGTTTAATTGTCTCAGTTCTGAAATGATATAATTAGGGTACTTTTAATCTTAAAAATATTATGCAGTGATATCTTTACACTTAGACACTACTGCCAGATCCTTTGCTCTTTGTTTAATTTTCATCTTTAAAGTGCATGGTGTTTGTTATGTGCTTGTATACAAAACCCAGCAGAAGGTAGTATGGTCTCCAATCATTGTAGTTGATCCAGTTATTTAATTTTTCATTTCTTCCTGGGCTTGAGGAGGTTTTTTGCTTTTTGTTTTAAAAGGTGACATCTGAAGTGAAGGAATCAGATTTGGTTGTGAGAATATATATTACATATCAAGTTGGCACATTATAAAACTGTCCTTGGTTTCTCTATTGTTGAGAAGACATTGCAAATACAAATGCATGTGCTCTTGGGTCTCCCATGCATCTAATCTAGCTACTTTGATGACCTTGCTGATTTAACTGTCATTGGGTGAACAGTTCTAGTTTGGGGATCAATATGGGAGGGAGAATGACAGAATTAGAAGTAAAAGTAAAATACCTTAGTATAAAGCACCATATATGCAAAGCATGCCCTATGTTATGGTAGCTACAAAAGAGAGGTTGAAACCTCTGTAGTTAAGTGATATCTTATGTGTCTTTATTGTCTGCATTATGCCTTCATCAAGTTGAATTCTGGTCCACACTTTACCTAACATCTGAAGACTTGGCAACAAACAGAATTGTCATTAGAGAAGGTTCCTTCCCATCACACTCCTGAGCTGCAGTTAGTTAACACTTAAATCAGTTTTGCTTAGTGCGCCTTCACTTTCTTTTCTAGAATCGGTGAGCAAGGGAGTCACCTTGGTAATGGTTTGACTATTAGGTCCTTCAGAGAATGTAAGTTCACCCCTTTCCTCTTTATTTCCCAATCAAATTGATATTTATATAATCACAGTCTGAGTCACTGCCCAAACTGAGGCTGTTGGGAGCCTAAGAGAGCTCAATAGTAGCTTTGATAGTTTATTGCTTTGTTTATAAAAATAACATTTTTTTCCTTATTGCAAAATAATTATATAATTACACAGCACTGGAAAATACAGAAAAGGTCATGCACCAAAAGTACTTAACAATCTCAATACCTCAGAAATAGCACTTGTTAACATTTGGGTTTATAACTTTCTTGTCTTTTTTTCTCATGCATGTATATTATGTGTAGACAATAAATATAATCTCTCTTCTAGCTACAATTAATTAAATAATTTATTCAACATACATTTATTGCCCTGGCTGGTTTGGCTCAGTGGTTAGAGTGAAGGGTCCTGGGTTTGATTCCGACCAAGGGCACATACCTCGGTTGCTCCATCCCCCATGCGGGAGGCAACCAATTGATGTGTCACTCACATTGATGTTTCTATCTCTCTCTCTCTGAAAAAAAAAAAGCAATAGAAAATATATCCTCAGGTGAAGATTTAAAAAAAACACACACAAAAAAGTAAAAAAACAACCACCCCCAAACCAAAAAAACCCCATACATTTATTGAGTACTGACTGCACTATTGTGTTTGACACTGCATTATTATATAACTGTTTTAAACTTATTTTTATAAATATGTTATGAGCATTCTTCCACATCACACACCATTTATGACCTGTTTTTAGATAAATTTGAGACTTGTCAATCCTGGTCCACTGTGGTTAAGGGAATATGCCAATTGAGAACTATAGGGAGGAGAACTGGCCTCCCAGGAGAGATCATCAGGTCATCATATGATATTATGCCCAAAGCTTGGTCAGAGAATCCCATCTTGTTTTTACTCAGCATGACAGAAGTTCCAGGAAAGATTTCAAGGACTGATAGGGGAGCAAGAGTACTACTTAAGGAGGTATAACTTGAGACATCTCCAAATCAGACATTAAATTAATATTGTGATAAAAAGAATGATTAGATTCCTTCGCCAAAGTTGTTCTACTTAGAAATAAGAGATATTAGAATGCTTCTGGATCACATATTTGAATCTGTCCAATTTTCCCAAAGATGATCAGCATTGGAACTTTCTTCTAGTATCAACTATTTTAATTCTGACATATTCTTCTCTAGGCATTTCTTGGGTCCATTTAAAAAAAAAATCTCTAACCTTCTCATCTCTAACTAATCTCTACTTTTAAATATTCTATGTACTGCACCTAATATAATTTCCTGGACCAACACTAGGTCTATTAGACTGAATAGACCTGGCCCCTCTTATCATGGAGCTTACAGTCTAACAGAGGAAGAGGGACAGTTAAAGATACAAATAAATATGTAACTATAAATTGAGAAAAATATTAGAAGGAAACAGAGTTCTGAGGTGGAGAATAAAGGGCAGAAACCCTTAGACTGGCTGATCAGGGAGAACTTCTTAGGGAACTAATGTATAATCTGAGACTTGAAAGATGGGAAGGAGATAGTCAAAGAGCTAAGCAAAACATTCTAGACACAGGGAACAGTTGGTGTGAAGGCCCTGCCGGGTATAAGCTTAGTACATCTTAGGAAATGAAGATGCTGAATACTTCTGGAGAATAGTGAGGGCCTGGGGAAAAGTGGTTTTAGATGAGATGGTAGAAATGGACAGGGATGTGGGGTGGTGGTGGCTGAAATCATATAATATCCAGGGCCTTGCAGATAAGAAGGTTGGATTTTTGAGGAACCATTTAGAGATACTAAGTGAGGAAGAAATATGAGATTTACATTTAAAAAATGATTCCTTATGGTTTGTGAGTCAGTTAGAATGGGATCATTGAAGAAGCATGAAGAGAAATAAGAAGGCCATTAGAGTAGTCCAAGCAAGAAATGATGGCGACTTGAGTTAAGGTGATGAAAGTAGATTTGGGTGACACTGATAGATATACTGTATAATAGCACTGCCCAATAGAAATATAATGTGAGCCACAAATACAAGCCAAATATATATTTAAAATCTCATAACTGTGTTAAAAAGTAAAAGGAAATAGGTGAAGTTAATTTTTAATAAAACATTTAATTTAACTAATATATCCAAAATATTATCACTAACACATCATGAATATAAAAATTATTAGTGAGATATTTGACATTCTCTCTTTTTTTAAAAAAAAATATCTTTATTGATTTCAGAGAGAGGAAAGGAGAGGGAGAGAGAGACAGAAACATCAATGATGAGAGAGTCATTGATCGAGCCCACAACCCGGGCATGTGCCCTGACCGGGAATCGAACCTCAATTGCCTGGATCCTAGGTTGACGCTCAACCGCTGAGCCACACCCGGCTGGGCTTGACATTCTCTTTTTATACTAAGTCTTCAAAATCTGATATATAATTTATACTTAAAGCACACATCAGTTTGAACTAGCCCCATTTCAAATGCTCAGTGGCGACACGTAGCTAACGACAGCCGTATTGGACAGTGCAGCTGCATGGAATTTTTGATAGATTGGATGTGAGGAATTAGGGAGAGGGAGGATTCTAGGACAAGCCTTCGGTTTCTAGCTTGAGTAATGGGTATATAGCAGTACATTTTGAGATGTAACAAATTGGGGGAAGAAAGGGTTTAAGATACAGGGACTAAAGAATTAAGCCTTAGCCTTGTTAAATTTGAAATGCATGGAGAGATAAGAAAGATCACTGCTGTTAACTTTGTCACCCTTGTGGCCTGGCTGGCAATGAGCTGACGCTGATGTCTTCTTTTTCCCGTGGTGGGAGAGGCTACACTTCATTACTTCTCCCCAGAAGATCTCCAAGTATCAGCAGTGTTCCCAGCACTGGCAGGCGTCTTTCTTGAGAACTAGGTGCCCCAAATTATATAGTTTGTCTCTACCCGCAAAGATCTCTAAAGACAGAGCAATGTTGGGAAGGGACATCCAAGTAGGCATGTCAAATAAGCCATTTGGATATATGAGTGGAACTTGGAGGAGAATTCCTGCCCCCAGATTTATTGAATATAATTGACATATAACATTCTATAATTTTAAGGTGTACCACGTGATTATATATATATAGTGAGATGATTGCCATAGTAGGGTTAGTTAACACCTCCATTATATCACATAATTACCATTTCTCTTTTGTGAGGGAGGCATTTAAGATCTACTCTCTTGGCAGCTTTTAAATATATAATACAGTATTATTAACTATAGTTACCATGTTGGACATTAGATTCCCAGAATTTATTAATCTTATAACTGGAAGTTTGTACTCTGACTGACATCTCCACATTTCCCCCACATACAGCCTCTGGCAACTACCCTCTTACTCTTTTTTCTATGAGTTTTTTTCTTTTTCTTTTTAGATTCCACATATAAATGGTATCATATAGTATTTGTCTTTCTCTGTCTAACTTATTTCACTTAGCATAATGTCCTCAAGTTTCGTCCATGTGGTCCCAAAGAGCAGGATTTCCTTCTTTTTCATGGCTGTTGAATATTTGGAGGTTGGGTGGAAGCTAGGAGAGCAGAATCAGCAGTGGCTAGCTGCGGGTAAGCTGCCCTGAGAGGCTAACAAGGCTTCTTCAGAGGTTCACTGTTGCTCTCTTATGAAATGCAAACCTCTGACCTTCAAAGCCCTCCACCAACTGCTTCTCATTTCTGCTTTCCTTATACCCTCTTATTTTTGTTTCCCTAAACCTGTTTTCTTGTGCTTTTCCCCACCTCCAGTTCTAATACAGTGCTTTTTATATTTTTTCAAGTCCTTTCGTCAGATTGTTTCATATATATATATATAAAATAACCACTGTGTGGTTTGCTATATTGTACACATCTGTTACACTTGGTTGAACAACTATGTTGATTATATTTTTGATGTCCAAGGATAAGAACTTTGAATTGAAAAATTATATCTATTTTAGATACACTTAGTGTTTAGTATAATGCTTCTATTTACTTCTGGATATCAAATATTAATCTCAATTTATAAGGAGTTTATTATTAATAATAAGTAAATAATAATAAGGGTTGACAAAATTAGACCAGCAACTTAGTGGCAATGCTATTCTTTAGATCAGCACTACCCAATGGAACATTTTGCAATGATGGAAATTTCTCTATCTGTTTTATCCTAGGCACTAGCCTCATGTGGTTATTAAGATCTTGAAATGAGGCTAGTGAGACCAAGGAACTGAATTTTAATTTAAAGAAATTAATTAAAATTTAAATAGCAGCATGTGGCTAGTGGCTACCATATTGGAAAATTTAGCTTTAAACCATATGTTCTGCTAACAAAGCCTTTTTATTTCTGGAATTTGGACAAGATATTCTCATGTTGATGCCTGGCTGGTAACCAGCTGCAGACAACACAAGCAAGCTGTTGTCTCCTTAAATAAGGGGGCAATCTTTTCCTTAGAGGTATTCTGATCCTCCAAAGGCCATCTGGTTCAAACTGAAACCAACATTGAGAATATCAGATTTTTCCTTTCTACTGGGCAAATTCCAGTCTTTTCTGGGGGACTTTATGCTGCATTTCATATTTTTTAAATAGGTAATATGTGCTTATGAGATGTAGTTCTGAAGGTACAAATAGACTTAGAATGCAAAATGAATCCCCCCATCCCTGTCCCCACCTAGTTCCTCTTCCCAGAGATAATTCTTCCTTTTAGTTTATTGTGGAGACTTTCAGAGATAGCCTATGTTTATATAAGATGTGTGTGTGTGTGTGTGTGTGTGTGTATCAATATCTATATCTATCTATCATCTATCTATCTATCTATCTATCTATCTATCTATCTATCTATCTATCTATATCTATCTATCTATCATCATCTATCATCTATCTATCATCTATCTATCTATATATATCTATATATTTCTATATTTTTAACTTGTTTTTTAATAGTTTAGCAATGATTCTTTATTAGTACATAAAGAGTTACTTCATCCTTTTAATGGCTGTGTCATAGTCTTTTGCATGGGTGTACCAAAATTTATTTAACTAGTCTTAATTGATGGGGTTAATCTATTGCTATTAAAAACCTTTTTACAATATCATCTTTCTTTCTATATCATTTTTCATATGTGCAAAATATCTGTGGGCCATATTTTTAGAAATAGAATTTTTGATCAAAAGATAGATGCATTTTAAATTTTGATAGATATTGCCAAGTGTCTTCCATTGATATTGTATCAATTGCATTTTTACTAATAATGTGTGAGGATGCCTGTTTCTCTTTTACCAACAGTAGGCTTTCAATTTTTTTTATAATTGTCAATCTGATAGGTAAAATTGGTGTCTCCTAACTTCAGTTTGCACTTACATTATTATGAGTGAGGTTGAGCATCTTTTCATATATTTAAATCCTTAAATATTTCTTAAGCTGTGGCCAGCAACTCAGAGCATCGTCCTGATACATCAAGGTTGCAGGTTCAATCCCCGGTCAGGGCACATACAAGCCAATGAATGCATGAGTGAGTGAAACAACAAATCGATGTTCCTCTCTTTCCCTTTTCCTCTCTCTCTTTCAAATCAATCAATAAAATTTTTATTCAAAAGGAAAAAAATCCTTATATGTTTCTTTTTCTTTCAATTGTCTTTTTATGCCTATTGCCTATATTTTCCCCAATTTAACGGTTTGTCTTCTTGTGGGAGCTCGTTATATATTAAGGAAATTAGCCCTTAGACTGCAATAATGTTGTAATTTTTCCTTAAATTTTAACTTTTTTTTGCCATTTAGAACATTTCAATTTGCATGCAGCTGGATTTTTTTCATTGTTTAGAAGAACTTTCTCATTCTAATATTATAAAATAATTTACTTATGTATTTATTCCGGTAGTTTTATTATTAAAAAATTAGAATTTTATCCATTTATTGAATGATCCTTTCTTTCTTCACTGAAAACTATTTGTCTTATTCCTATACAATATCTGACGTATCATAATGTTTCCATTAATTATTCAGGTCTTTTATGTGTGTGTTTGTGTATATATGTGTGTATGTGACCTGCAGTAGCATTTTGAGGTTTCCCTTTATAAGTTGTGACATATTTCTTGATAAATTTATTGCTAAACATTTAATCTTAGAGCTTTTTATAAATGAGATCTTTTATTCCATTATATTTTGTAATTGGTTGCTGTTTGTGTAAGGAAAGCTATTTATTTTTCATTTTATACAAAATTTTTAAAATTCATGCTTTTCTCTAATATTGTGTCAGCTGATACTTCCATAACAATGTTAAATAATCATGCTGATAATTGGCATTCTTTTTTTTAACTTTGATAGAAATGTAGTTGGTGTTAATTAAGCATGATGCCTGATTTTATAAAATTGTGTGAAATAAGTATCTATCCTTATTTTCTTAAGAATTTGTTAATTAAAATGAAGAACAGATATTAATTTGATCAAAAGCCACTTTATCTATGGGGATGATTATTATTTTTCTTTTCAGCTTATTAATATGATGGTTTATATTAATACATTTGCTAATAATGAGGATGAACTTAGCTAGTAAGAATGTATTTTTTTGTGTTGCTAAATTCCATTTGGTAATAATTTAATTATTATTTTTGACTAGATATTATATTGATCTGCAGTTTTCTTTTGTGCAATATATGTTGAGTTTTGGTACCAATGTTTTGCTGGCTTCATTAAAAGATAAAAAAAGTATGGATGGCCCTGGCCAGTGTGACTCAGTTGGTTGGGTATCATCCCGGACACCAAAAGATTGCCAGTTCAATTCCTGGTCAGGGCATATGCCTGAGATGTGAGCTCGATCCCCAACAGGGGGCTGTAGGAGGCTGCTGATTGATGTTTCACTCTCACATCGATGTTTCTCTCCCTCTCCCTTCCTCTCTCTCTAAACATCAATAAGAAAAAGTACGAATGATTTCCCTATTTTTTATTGACTGAGATAGTTTGAATAGTATTTGGAAACATTTTTATTATGCAAAACTTAAACATATATGAAAGTAGGTAGACTAGTATAACGAAACCCTACGTACCTGTCACCTAATTTCAGCAATTATAAATTCCTGACCAAGCTTGTTTCATCTATATCCCCTCCCACTCTCTATTTCTCCTTCCATATTATTTTGAAGCAAATCCTAAACATTATATTTGCATGCATACATATTTCACATATATCTTTGTAAGTAATTAAAATATACACTCATATATACACACAAAACCACAGTTGAATAGTATTTTAGTTTGCTTAATAGTTTCTTATGAAACTATATGGGCCTGATGATTTTTGATGGGAGCGGATATCTGACAACATTTCTTCAATGATAATTGGCTAATTTAGATTTGTATCTTTTCTGAATTCAATTTTGATATGCTTTGTTTTTCTAAAGAATCATTTTCAGATTTATTTTATGAATTTGAGCAAAGGAGTCTATTGTTCTTTTAATACCTTCTAATTCTGTGGTTATGTCTACAGCTTTACTTCTTTAAAAATATAATTGTGCTTTCCCAATTTTTTTTGATTTATCTAATGTGTTTATTTATCTTAAAGAATTGAGGTTTAAAAAATATGTTCTTTTTTTAAAAAATTTTCTAGTTAATTTTTCCTGTTGTTATCTTCCTTTGCTTTCTTTAGATTTGGACAACAAAATAAATCTGAATGCTTAATTCATTCATTTTCTTTCTTTGTGATCATTAGTATAAATTTCTAAGACTGTATATTCTGAGCATGCCTTTAACTGCATCTCTTAGGTTCTGATATGTATTACTTTTATCATTTTTACTTCCTAGATCTCTATCATGAATGGTGAAGAATTTGATTTTATTTTGTTTGCAAGGTAATAAGGTAGCCTACCAGTTTTGTGGATGGCTGGCAGAAGACATGAGACTCCTAGGTCAGAGACAAAAGACCATTTATTACAGCAATAACAGCAGCCCCAAAATTAGCATTTATGCCACTTTCCTCAGGGCAACGTAAAGAGGTCAAGTGACATCTGCACACACAGTGAGTTGCATTATAGGAGAGAAACCCTGAAGTTAGGAAACCTGAATTTTTTATAATGACCAGTAAGCTTGCCTGTCTTTTGAAACTACAAAAGGAGACAATATCTTTATCTTCCAAGGTTGTTCACTATACAAACATCTTTGGAAAGACAGTCCAGAACAAGAGAAGTTACTGCCTCAGCTTATAAGATGTGCAAAAACTTGAGAGATCCATGGAGAATCGTTTCCCAACAATATCCATCCCTTGTTTCCATACCATCTTGGCTTTTAGTGATTTTTCCCCATGAATCTGCCATTGTATTGGCCACTTTGATTAATCTGAACATCAGAGACTAGAACCAAACCCATTCACTTTGTTTCATATAAACTCATACATATCAATAGGACTCTAAGCAGCAGATGAGGCAAATTTCAGTATTGACCTAAACTATGCCCCTCACACTTCTAAATTCAACCAGCTTAGTAGCTCTCTTAAACTCATCAGGTCAACCTTAGAAAACTAGATGCCTTTACTAATCATTGGAGAAATACAAATCAAAACCACAATGAAATATCACCTCACACCCATTAGGATAGTTGCTATAAAAACAAAACAAAACAAAACAAAACAAAACAACCCCCCATCCAGAAAATTACAAGTGTTGGAGAAGATGTGGAGAAATTGGAACACTTGTGTACTGTTGATGGAAATGTAAAATGGTGCAGCTGTTATGGAAAACAGTATGGTGGTTCCTCAAAAAAATTAAAAATATAATTTTAATTTTTGGATCAATTAATCAATTACTGTATGATCCAGCAATTCTGCTTCTGGACATGTATCCAAAGGAATTGAAAGCAGGACCTTGAAGAGATAGTTGCACACCCATATTTATAGCAACATTATTTCTAGTAGACAGGTGGAAGCAACCCAAATGTCCATTGCCAGAGGAATGCATAAACAAAATGTGACGTATACATAAAATGGAATATTGTTCAGCCTTAGAAAGGAAGTAAATTCTGTCATATGCTACAACATGGATGAACCTGGAGGACATTATATTGAGTGAAATAAGCCAGTCACAAAAAGACAAATATTATATGATTCCACTTGTATGAGGTACCTAAAGCAGTCAAATTTATGCAGACTGAAAGTAGAATGGTAGTTTCCATGGGCTGGGAGGAGGGAAAAATGGGGAGTTTTTGTTTAATGGATACAAAGTTTCAGTTTGCAAGAAAAAAAATGTTCAGGAGATCTGTTGCCCAGCAATGTGAATATACTTAACATTACTGAACTGTACACTTAATAATGGTCAAGATGGAAATTATATGTGTTATTTTAAACCACAATTTAAAAAACAAGCTGACTTTCTTCTCCACTTTAGCTTCTATTGTATGG